>NW_008649847.1:95042-112297 GCF_000695815.1 Acanthisitta chloris
GCAGCCCAGGATATGATTGCTGTGTCATGTCAAGGTTCTCATCCACCTACAGCCCATAGTCTTTCTCCTCAGGGGGGTTCTCAATCCATTTTCTGCCCAACCTGTATTTGTGCTTGGGATTGTCCTGACCCAGGTGCAGGACCTTGCACATGGCCTTGTTGAACTTCATGAGGTTTGCTCAGGCTCACCTCTCAAACCTGTCAAGGTTTCCCTCCAGTGTGCCAGCTGGACAACACACCCTGGTGTCAGCAAACCAGCTGAGGGTGAAATCAATCCCACAGTCCATGTCACCCATGAAGATGTTAAACAATGGCAGTCCCAAGACTGACCTCTGAGCAACATCACTGGTCACAGGTTTCCACAAAAATAAAGCTTGTCAAAGAACAATGCACAATTTTGATAGAGGGGAGAAATAATTCTTGTTAAAATGATTGTTCAGTCTAGACTTGGTTGAAAATAAAAATCAGTATATTTTGGAAATATTCATCATGGCAGCAATTTCCTATTAGGTCTTGTTAGTCAGCCAGATACTCCGTCAAATATAGGGGTCATGGTCCAGGGCAATTGACTCTAGGTAGGCCTGCTTGATCAGGGTGATTAGACAAGATGGTCTCCAGAAGTCTCTTCCAACCTCACCCATTTCATGATTCAGATTCTGATAGTAAACTGGGCCACTTTAATTCAGTGGTAATGAAAAACTCATATCAGTCAAAATAGGTTGTAGAGAAATACAGTGGCTTTTATTTAATTAGCCAAATGGGTAGTAAGCTCAGTTCTGGATTTCCCAGGATTTATTTAAAATAAACTGTCTGTAAGCCATAAAACTCTGGAGTCATCTCTTCTGACTTAAAACTATTCCTTAGATCTTTACAGATTAATGGATGCAATGTTTTGCTGTTTTAATAATATTCTCATTCTTTTCCACCTTTTTCAAATAAATGCCCCAAAGAGTTAATCCTTTCATTCCACTTCTTTGCAAATATAGCTCAGAATATTTATTGAAGACTTCTGTTTGCCTCACTCATCAGTTTTATCAGCTCTTTCTTTCCTAGGGCAATAGTTATTGCTACAAATCCTTAATTTCTACTTGACATATTAAAAATACTTCTTTTCCTTTCCCTTGATAGATTCAGCACCTTTAATCAATTCAGGGCATGACACAGAAGTATACCAATTGCAGTGCATTTTTCCATTATTACATGCAGCTGCTTTTCCTTTTCCCAAATAGTTGTCTTGAATTAATCTCTGAAATAGGATGGGCATTTAACTGAAGCTATAGCCCTTCTTAATTGTGAAACTACCTTTTCCGTTGGGGACATAAACCCATACACTCCAAAACAATACAAGAGAAATATATCTTACCTTGTATTTAATTTCTCCTTATTGTATAGTAATAAATCAACTGCAATAGGACAAACTGCACCTTTCATTTTTGTTGCATTATAGAAAATGCACATTAATTTTTATATGAATCATCTAGTACAATATTAATCCTCTGTTAAATATTCTGGTACTCTCAAATGACCAACCTAGCAACTTGCATTTTCCTAATCTAACGTGGGTGGTACTTTGTTTACAAGGTATTAGAATGTAAACTGCCAGTCCTTTATAGGAAAATGGTTAGAACTCTGGAATATGAAACGTCTAAAGATCTTTAACCATACAAGACTCAATTATATAGAGAAGGTTAATCATGTCCATACTGGTACATCAAGAAGTAACTTCTACATCCTCTTCATCAACAAAATCAATTGTCATCAATGATCGTACCGATACTGCTTTCTGAAATATCTGCTTATCTTCTAGGCTATTGTATACTGTATTGCTTGCAAACTATTGCCTGATGAATACATAAAATAATTTGAAAACTTTGCTAGAGACATTGTTCTCCCATTACTTATACCATTCATATTACTAATCAGGTGTAACCCAAGTAGTTTGAGCTGTCATGGCATGGGATACAACAGACAGAGTCCATCTCATAACTATTCACATGGAAAATATTTTAGTACATATTTTGATAAGAAAAAGCTTAAAACATAAATTATGAATGCTTATATAAATTAATTTGTTCTCAAGCCAATGCATTACTAATTGTTTCCCTGGCATATCCTCTACTGAGTATTTTTTTGGTCTTAATTCAGTGCGCATCAATCAGATAGCTCTCTTGGTTCTCAGTTACTGTAACAAATTTGTCTAATGTCTACTCTATTTATGCATATATTTGCATGTGAAACCCAAAGCAGAAATGTAATTAAAAAAAAGTCAGACTTAACTTAAAAGTCTTGTTGCATAATTAAACACATATTACCAGACTTTTGAGAGATTTGCTATTATGTGGCAATAAGACATTTGCTAATTACTCAGAATACTTTTTAGAAATCACAGAATACAATTCTGTTATAAAGTCACTGTGTCATGACATGGCTCTGCCATTTCTCATTCAAGTCTGAAGCTTTTCTCTTCCCATTCTTCCACATCTACCTCCTTATGTTAGCAGATAAATAGGGATTTCAGCTATCAGGAGTTTGTTTATTCAGGAACAGAAAAAATGAAAGATTTGTGTGGAGGTTTTCAAAGACGTAGTGACAGTGATAATCTAACAGCAAAGACAGTGAATGAGGGCATAGTTTTGGTTGACTGGATAATGTTCAGCTGTCAAGCTGCAAAGATGATATTTTTATTCAGAATATAAAAGTAACTTTGTGTTCCACTTTGCTTCTTAGAATCAGCCACCTAGATACCCTCTGGGCAGTCTCTAACACAGTAAGGCTGGATGTGCATTTGCAAATGGATTCTCAGCTGTCAGTTGATGAACTGGGTTGAACTAAACTGATGGATGCAAAATCACCAACGGACTACAGTACCCCATAGACAGAACTGAAGTGTCTAATTTCTGCCTCAATAAAGTTTTAGTGTCCAGTGTGCCAGAACATGGCATTGCATTCAAAAGGAGGCTAGAATCAAACAAAAGGAAAAGATAAAAGTTTATACAAGAGGTGAACTAGTACAGTAAATGCAATTAAAATTATTGTACGGAACAGGTTTAAAATGCTGTTACTTTACAAAGAGTGACATGCAATTCTGTGGAGGCATCTTCAATGCCATATAAATTCTCACAACAGATTATAGCCCTCTGAGTGTGAAAGAATTTTGACCTGTCATTTAAAAAATGCTAAATTAAATTTCTAGTTCTCCCCTTGGCTGAACAGCAGTGATGTTTTCCTGTAAAATATGAATTGTAATTCCCTCAGGAATTAGTTACACCTCTAATTCATGCTAACTATAACATTTGTGTAAACATAACTGGTGTTAGCTTTAATAAGTGTTACATCATCTACTATATTGGAGGATTGGCAGATGAAAGAAACTGCAAATAGATAACTAGTTTTTTTGAAAGCTTAAAAAGACAAAATATTAAATATTTGGTCTAAACAATATAAACTGACATATTCGTAGACATGTATATATAAACTTAAATGCATTTATAGTTTATGAATCTGAATATTCAGTATAAAAGCTATTTTAAAAAATGCAATTTAGCATATACATTAAAAAGTCCAAGATGCAGTAATTGTGTCTCAGTTTACACAAGTTAATTTATTAAAATAATCAGCTTTGAAAGTAACTCTAATATTACACGGTGCCAAAAAGTGCACCTGAAAAACCAATGTGAAATATTTTTCTATGTGCTTTTATGATGCAGATGCTTATGAAACTGCTTTTATTTCAGACAAAAAAAAATCCTGATTAATTCAAGGATTAAAGGTAAAACCACATTTTTCATACTTTATTTTGAATCACATCTCACTGGTTTGTTATCATACATTTGTTTAATTGAAATGCAAGTTTAAATGTTTTGAAAAATGTGTTTTCTTTTACTAATGCATTGCTTCATACAACACTTTTTATACAGATAGAAAATGGAGAATACTGATGAAAAACTGCTTTAAGCTCTACACATAGCATAAGGAAATCTGTCAGCCCCATTTCATCATGCAGTTATAAAAGGTATAACTACTTAATGGGGTTAATATACAGACATCTTTGAGGGTCAATGGCTATTATTTACTCTGGTTCATAGATTGTAGTAAGAGCTTTTTTTGTTTGGCCAAGGAATGCAAGTCCATAAAAACTTTCATAACATCTTGCATTCATTGGCAGTATTAAAGCTAATATCATCCCTGGTATGTGCTCATTAAGTTCATCCCTTTGAGTGGCACCTTGACATTTATAGCCTCTGGATGCCAGCTGGATGAGGTTATAAGCCTAAAACAGCAGTTTATGCCAATGTTGTTTTTCTGTATCCAAGAAGCAAGCCTCAAGCAGTTGAACAGAAAGAAGCATTTTCTTCTACCAGGAACAAAACTCTTGAAGAAAATTAATTTTGCCTGCATTTCAGTCTTCAGTATGGTAAAAGTCGATAGAATATTAAGAAGCTTAATAAAGAAGTTGTTTGGTGATTCTCACAGAAAAAAAATGGACCTAGAAGGATATATGGGTGCATGCTAGCATTAATCATTTAAATGTTGTAATTTGACAGCCAAATCTGTTCACTACAGTAAAGTGTTGAAGAATTACAAAAGACAGTACATTAAATTATACAAGCTAGTCATAGTAACAAACAGACCAGTTCTGATCTGTCACTGATGATGTCTATTTGCATGACTGTATCTAAGCATTGAAGACAAAACAATTTAAAAGATTTATTTATTCATTAAGCAATTTATTAACAATTATTGGCCATTTGAGTATGTCCTATATATACAATCTGTGTTAACATTTATGTTTATCATTGTAAAACAAAATGACAACAAAAAGTGTTTTTTTATAGCTTTTGCTTAACTATATAATTTATTGCAAAGGCAAATGTGAAGCTCTAGATAATATCTGCAGTTTGCTTAATAAATCTTTCTTAATTTAGTGAGCTGCAGCTAAAGCACAGTCTTCTAAGGAATTTAAATTACTTTAAAGTTACCATGGTTCCTTGGTATTCCCTCCATCAATATGCAAATGAAATAAATTGGACTTAAATGTCATAACAACAGCAAACTGTTCAGAAGTCATACATGGCCTTTTTGATCACTTGATTCAGCAGGGTCTCAATGGTCCCTCTGTAATTGATTATATTGAAGGAAAACATATACATGAAACACCCATGTCTATGAGAAAATAGAATACACACATCCCTGTGCCACCAGGTGCTCACTTACTGCTCTTAATTTCTTCTGATTGAAATCACTTTTATCTAAGACATTAAGAACCACAGGCTACTGTGATGACATAAAAATACCCCAGACTGAGGCAGAGCAGCAGACTATGTACTGAATAACAAGCTGCTCTCTTTTTTTTTTTTTCTAAGAAACATTTCTTTATTTGTTTACAGGAATAAAATAAAACTAGTTATGTCTATCCTGGCTTTTCTCATGTAACTAATCTTGGAGAATTTTTAGAGGATTATGTGTGCAAATACTAATCAGCAAATGTCTTGGAAAGCTCTATTTTTAATAATAAGGAAATGCATAATCGATGTTATTATTTAGCATTTGATTGTCAATATGTGTATATTCCAAAGTTTTTTGGATCAGTTTGACTTTTCATATATGTACAGCAAGAAAGGCAAGATTACAAGAGAGAGAAAATTCCATTCCTCTCAGTCAGAATGTATTGTGGACACATGCATTCATAAACATGAAAATGTCTATGCTGGAATTCCATGATCTGCCATAAAGCAATTTTCTTGCAATACATCAATAAAAGGGACATTGACTCTTTTTACAGTATTCTGTCTAAAGGGCCACCTCAGAAGTTTTTTTTCTCTTACTCATCATTTCCTGTCATCTCATCTCTTGCATTGATACATTGCATTGAATTGCAGAATTTTCCTTCGTAAGCAGTACAAAATCATGGTCTTCATAAGTGTTCATTGCTGTGACATATCTCCATTTGCATTAACATTTCTAGAAAGATCAGGAAATAGAGCTGTCAGAAAAAAAAGAAAAAAGAAAAAATACAGAGCCCTAACAGAGAACATCCACTAAAACACAAAAATCTTTGTGAAAACGATTAACAACTTCTTCCTCTTTTCTTCTGTGCCCAAGCTCTTCCCTTAATGCTGTTAACTTAGAGAACTCTTGTGATCTTATCACTGCTTGGACAGAGGGCCATTTGCTTTAAGGCACTCTCTGAAACCCATCTATTTGATTTAGTTTATACTGGTATAACTTTAAGACTGGAACTCAGAAAAGTGTTAAATGAAAAAGAGAATTAAATTATTATTTAAATAACTTTTTCTCTTGACTAATCAGAAGGATTTCATTCTAAAGCATTCCTACATGATTTGAAAAGTCATGAAAAGAAATGGACTACACTTCTGACTAATTTTTGTTTAATTTACTGAAAAAAGAACAAGTTTTACTATTACCAGTCCTCAGAGTCAATAAATCCAAATATTATTCCACCTCATACATCTTGATGAAAATGGCCAAAATCAATGGCCAAATCCTCTTTGAAAGGGTAAATGTTTGTCCCTCTAAGAAATCAAACGATGTCTTACTATTTGATTATTATTCTACAGCATCCATTCTCAGTGTGTGGAGAATGTCATTTATTCATCCAATGTCAGCTTCTACCTCAAACAAAGTGTGACATTATTGTGTTTGATGACTATCATGATGCTATGGGATTTGGTAGGATATATAGCAGACTCTATATTGCTTTAAATTTTTAAATTTGTTGAATGTGAGCAAATGTTTACCCAAGGAAAAAAAAAACCCAAAACCCCAAACCAAATAGGTTACTTGTGAAAGGAATGAGATTGCTTTCAGAAACTTTTTTTTTTGCTTTTCCTTTATCTCCTCACTGTTCTCTGATAGCTATTTTTTTTTTTGAGGGACTCTTGAAGTTTCACATAAAGATGACATGCTGGAAAAGTGATGCATACAAAAGATAATGTTCAGGAATCATTTATTCTTGTGAGGCAGAGGTACATTTTCAAATTCATCAGTACTGAGACTATTGAAATGAATAGAACTGCACCAAACTTTTTTTGTTCTTGCTACTTGTTGCTTTTGTTTACAAGCAAAGGCAGCTAATCTAAGTGTCTCTCTCCCAGTCTTGGAAGCAGTATAGCCACTGATACAGTGTTCTGGTCAAGTACAACACAAACACAATTATAGCTAACCCCCAAGCTTTCTGAAAACCTGTAGGATTAGTGAAAGCCTTTATAAACTGCCTGACTTGAAATCCTCTATTTATCCATAGTAACTGGTGAGGGGAGAGAGAGAAGAGA
This sequence comes from Acanthisitta chloris, assembly GCF_000695815.1. NCBI lineage: Eukaryota > Metazoa > Chordata > Aves > Passeriformes > Acanthisittidae > Acanthisitta > Acanthisitta chloris. Next base: position 102,334 of record NW_008649847.1, read on the forward strand.
CTAATATTTTAGAAAGTTCTCAGAAGCTGGAATTCTGTCCTATATCAAATTAGGGCATGGAAGTTACCAGGAACACAAAAAAATACATTTTTGTGCCACTGGTATGAATTGAAAAATTGCACTAGCTTACAGTCCCCTCATAGGAATTAAGAGTGGCTAACCTGACTCAGAAAAGTTGCTGCAGCAGAAACTTGCTCTTATGTAAAAGATTATGGAGCAGTACTCAGTGGGAATTATTGTCAGTATTTTTTTGTTCATTTTGAAGACATCTTCCACCACTTTCACATGATTTTATGCTTAAAGTGAACAATAAGAAAAAGCCACCAAAATTTCCTGGGAAATCAGATCTTGTGAAAAAAACCAACGTTATTATATTTTCACTTTCAATTTAACAATCTTTTAAAAATATTGTTTTGAAAGTCTTTGTAATGAAGGCTGTTTGCTGGGCTGCATTTCAAAAGTGTACCTAATGGGCTGATGCAAATGGTTGCTTCATTCATATTTGGAGTACTGTGACCAGTTTTGGCCCCTGTGATATAAGAGTGAGATTTGCATTAATCATTTTAGACACACAGTGTGCATCTACTTCAGTGGCAGAGTGTGCATGGTAGATAATTTTTATGTGTACTCCCTTACCCAGTCCTATTTAGACAGAATCTGTTCTTTGGTTTGGATTTTTTTAAGCTTTTGGATGCAGACACTGTTTATAGCAAACTACAAAAAACTGTGACATATATGATGACACAGCTAAATATACTGTAAATAACGTACATTTATATAAAGCATGGAGCTCATGGACTAATATTTAATATGTTGTCCAACATTTAGCATTATCCATACATATTATGCCAGAAAAATAATTTCAGGTATTCATCTGATTTCAATATAAAATCCATGTAATTTGCAATAAAACAAGTTGAATAAGTTTTAATAGGTTCTGTATGTTTTAAAAAAAGCTTACCTGGACACAAAAAAATTTCCCTGTATGTGCCACAGAAAATTAATGCATGTGGCCTTTAAAACTGTTTCAGCAACATTTAATTTTGGGGTCTAGATCTGAGAAAAATCATGTTAAGTATTTTAGTCTGTGATCTGCATATTTTACACCATGATCTGTGGTCAAGATGAGTTTTGTAGGCTAGTTTCTAAAATTTGCTTATGTCTCTTTCAAAATAACTCAAATAGTGGTGCAGCGACCACTTCCACTCTGTACTGTAAAAAAATAATTTGACAGGGTATTTCATTTACAAGCCTGAGACAGTTACAAGTTTTGAGCTTCTCAAAACTGTGATGACGTTTTCAGAATATGCTATAAAAAAAGAATTGATGCACATTTATCAACATATCCAGTTTTTGTCGCTTTTTACCTTCCCAAAATATATGCATATTGACATATGCACAATGTGACATTTCCTTCCTGAGAAAACTGGGCAATTTCTAAAGGGCTGAAGGAGTACTGTGGCACTGAAATACTACCAAATCCCTCTTTTTATCCATGAGCTGATTAGATATATATTAATTTTATAGTTTCTCTTAGAGATATCAAAAGTAGTCCAGGTGCACGGAATAATTGCTTATCTCTTTACTTCCCTTTTCTTTGACACAGTGAGAAAGAGCTGAGTCTATCCAAATGAAGATTTCATCTACAAAAATATCCTATTTGCATACTGTCAATTAGCTTTTTAGATTAAACTGGGATTATTCTTACAATTATATGCAGGTTTTCCATTCTGGAAAAATACTTTATTGTTTAGCCTTCTGTTTAGCTGGGAATTTGGGGGCTATGATGACTTCAGCTTTTTTGTTTCTCTTTTCCTTGAAAACTGTTCTCTCTATGTTCAATATTAGGTAGGGAAATTAAGTCTATCTTCTCCTAGATATATTATGAGGATTCTTTAGGTGATTCTCAAAAAGAAATATTAAATTTCTGGTTGCTGCAAACCCCAGTCCTATCATCAACAATATAAAATTTGGTTTGCTTTTCAAAAGTTTAATGCTTCCTCTAAGAAAAGGAACCACAGTCTAATGCTATTGAATTAGAACTATTGCTTTAAATCTCCTCCTTTTCTAAGCAATGTGTAGATTTTTAATGTTATCTTCCTTCAGCCCTGCATTATTAACTACTGTCTGTCACTGTGATAAAGCTGCTTTGTACTTGGCACTGGTGAGATTTTGGCTTTGACTACTGCATCCAGTTTTGTTTGGAACACATTAAGAAATGAGCAAACAAATAAACAAAAACAGTGAAAGGGATCCAGAATAGAATAAATCAGAAAGGTTAGAGAAAGCATTATGTTGTATACCCAGCTGAAAGGGGTTGTTGTTCCTGGATTACAAAAGGCCCTGAAGAAAGACATAATGATGTGCCACTAGAGAAAAAAAAAAAAGACTGTAGTCTTCTATTTCTACTGAAAAAGAAGAAATCATTTGCCAAGAAGAAGGCCTTCCTTGGAAATTCAAAACAGACCTTCTCTTTATTAAAATATGTATTTGTTTCAACCATGTTAAACATGGTGGATAGGTGTTCTTCTGTTTCAGGGACATATGTTATGTTGTCACCTTTAGTACAGCTCAGAAGGTGACCAAGATAATAAACTCTGAAAGACTTTTACATATGTATATTCACTACTCTGCTGAGGATATTTTTTATATAACAGATGGCCATTGTGCACTGCAGGTGCAAAGAAATAGGAAAGGGAAATCTTTCATTTTTTAGGTTAGTAGAAATATGAGGTGTTATAGAACTACTGGACCATATGTAAAAAAGACTTGCAGGTTCATGTAAGAAGAAGAAATCAAACACAAATAGTTTATCCAGTATGATATATTGAGAGACATTATTTAATTTATTTACTTTAAATTGTTCTTTACTTTGCAGCATATGTGTTGGGAGGATAAGAAGTGGAAAGAGCTATAATTTAACATTTAGCAAATGCTATAGATATACCCTGAGACTTGTAGACATTGTATCAAGCCATTTGTCAAGTATTTGCAGTTGCCACTTCAATGCACAAAAATGATAAACAGTTAGTCCACAAAGCTGTTTCCTGGTATTTTATTAAATAAAAAGCTACAAAGAGAACCAAAAATCTCTGCAAACTTGGTTGCTACTGCTAGCTCTTGTTAGCAATGGTATTATTTGTGTTAATGGTGGAGCTACATACATATTAAATAAAATCACCTTTAGCCATACCTTCAAATAGAATCAGGCCATAAATATTTCTACACTTTCCTTCAAATGAAATATAATTACAAATAAAAATTTAGTTGTCCCCTGTAAAATCAGAGTTATGTAATAGAGACTCATGAAACTAAGAGCTATCATCAGCTTCAGAGTTCCTCTGAAAAATTCTCCCTTAATCTTCATCAATATACATTCACTGTCTTGCTGTCCTTTTATATCTACTTATGTGTTGGACTGGCTTGTGACGTGCTTCGAGATAAGTTTGTGCAATACACTACACAAAAGAAGCTGAAGAAGCATATGCTGTTCCTCAGTAGATGCAGATACGGTGTAGAAAATTGGCAAATCTCTCAAATTCCCCTAGGCACATGGTTTACAGTAAAACATTTTATGACTCTGTAAACATCAATCACAGATGCAGGAAGTAGGGTTTTTTTCCCCTCGTAATCCAGATTTTTCTAATTCAAAAGCTGTTTACCAAGGGTAAACATGTCGTTCTATATTCCCTTCAATTTTTCCACATTTTGGGTTTCAGCATTGCTCCCAAGCCTTATTGTTTAAAAAGATGGTTCCTGGACCAGAGCATAGTCTTTATTGCACACTAGATAAAAGTGTAAGGGTTCTAAAGTTCAGCTGAAGTGGATCAATCTGATATACATTAGGGGAAAACAATAGTAAAACCAGGAATAATACATGACTTGTAACCATACAGTTGGTTATGGCTATTTTAAAATTTATGCTTAAAATAAATTCATTCTTTAAGATTAGTATCAGATGATTAAGGTAATTAAAGAGGATTAAAAATGCTATTTTAAAAAAGTAAATGTGTTTCTTCATATCCTTAAAAAAAGATATAATTTGAACTTACAGTCAAACTGTTTTGTTTTAAGCTTTTACTTCTGGTACCCATGCTGACCTCGAAAGAAATGACAGGGGTTTAGTTTTCAACCAGACTGAAGTAAATCTAGTTGTAGGTGATGTTTACACCCAGCACACAAGGCCCAGAAGTTTTATTGTGCATAAGATGCACCTGAAGCCTTTGAAGATACATTATTAATAGAGTAGGATATGCTTTGTATCAGTCTTTACTTTATTGCATTTACAGTACTGGAAGCAGAGGCTCCTAATTCAGGCAAGATGAGTACTTCACACTATATTTACACCTCTTCTTACTGGAGTTATTTTCTTATTTAGACTACTTTAATCGTTAAGATTTACTTCTCTTGTACCCCTAATATATGTGTGTGTATATATATAATTTTTTGAAATAAATTTAAATTTACCCATGTGCAGTGTGTATCTAAGTTGGCTCAGAGAAGCAGTATCTCCCAGTCTTCCACTTGTGCTTTCCATCTTCCAAGGAGGGAAAAATTTGCTGCTGCAATGGCTTTCCTCTCTGAGCAAACACAGCTGGTCACTGTCCCAAACCATGAGGTCAGTACTGGGCTGTGTTGGGTCCCGAGGCTGGTTCTGCCCACCTGCATGGGCAGGGAGGTAACAGAGTAAAGAGAGTAACCCTTTGCTAGTAATTGCTCTTCATCTGGTGGAAGGGCTGGGCAGGCTTATTCATAACAGGGTTTATACAGACTCTTAGTGCTAATTTGCATTCTCAAATAGATATATATATATAGAAGATACAGCAAAATATCTTTTATATAAAAAATAGCTGCTTTCTTCTGATTGAGAACTCCAATGGGCCCTCTAATTAGAAACATATCTGTATTGCTGTTGTTTCTAATTCTCAACTATTTAATTTGTTCTCTGAGACGATTATTCTCATTTCTCTAAGAGTTCCTTTTATCTGTCTGTATTTTCTCACCTAAAGAAGGGTTTCTTCTCGCTTCATGCCTTTAGCACTTGCACTGTTTCAAGTCCAATGTTACAAATGAGAGATTATGCCTTCAGGACAGAAAGAAAAGACAAGCTTCATGCAATACAATGAAACAAAGACATATTTCTCATGTAAAACAAGAGAGAAAAGAGTTTTACCCATTTATGTATTTATGAATAAATGTATGATTCTGCTATATATAATTTATACATATTTCTGCATTAATGTTTATAATTATTACTTGTTTCTAAATAATTATTTTCTGCAATTTTCATGGTATGGCATTTTAAGCATTCATTCCCCAAACTTTTGATATTTCAGAATAATTTACTTTATACCATTTTGGTTTGGGTTTTTTTCCTGGAATAATAATTAATTTTCTTCCTCTGAAGAAAGACAAATAGTTTTTCTGAGTTTTTTTGGTTTTGTTTTTTTTTTTTTAGAGGTGAAAACTACACACCTGTATTCCTTTAGATTAATGTAAGATAGGCAATAGATATTGCAGAGCTGAGAGAAAAAACAGCTGCTACAACTGGGAGGAACACAGAGAATATGGAAGTAAACAGATGCTTAAAGAAGACGAGATGGAATTTAAAATAGGACCAGTCTGAACTTTCAGTTGTAGTGCTCAGAGCTGTGATGTAGTTCAGCTGTGATGGGAATGTGTGTAAGCACAAAACAGCTTGCAAGAGAAATTATTTTCTTTAGTGCTGAACCCAGCAAGCTCTGGTCTAGTGAAGCATATAGGTATGTTTAATCTAATTGTTTCTTTAAGTAAGAATCAATCTCCCTTATTAATCTTTATTTGTTGTTAGACTTTCTTTTTTTAAAAAATCTGATTACTTCATTTTACTTCAAGTAGTTTTTGGAATATGGACGTGTCATTCTAGAAAATAGATCCTACTTATGGTAGACAGTACTTTATGTGAGGTACACAGACTAAACCACTCAGTGAGTACCTGGACTAAAAGTTTTTTCTAAGTCTAATTTATTATCTTATTGACAGAGTGACTTTCTTTAAGGGAAATTGTATGTATATAACTTCTTGGTATGGTATAAAATCATGGCACCTACCACCAGTTCACATTAATGAACAACATATGGTTTGCCTTGGTGATCTCCTTCCAGATGGATACTGTTTAATATATTGTGAATATCAGCCTGTGGTGAAAAAAAATTATCCTCATTAAAATGATTTAAAATATTTAAGATATTGAAAGAATATAAAACATACAATTTCTTCCCAAGACAAGACAACAAAGATGACATAAAAAAGGAAACAAAAGAAATAGATTAATATGGAATAATGGAAAATATGGGAAGAAATAGGGAAAGGAAAAATTGCCTTTAATTTTGGAAAACAGACTGGACTTGAAAAAATCCCAGTAGGTCCTTATGTGATATATGCAGAAATGTTTTCAACAAAAAACATCTAAAAGGGGATTAATTTATTTATTTAGAGCTCATGTATTAAAGAACTGTATAGACTACATGCTTTCAAGATCACTTGGATATAGCCAAGTCAAATTCTCTCCCATATAAAGGGGAGAGACTGATGAAAATCTTGATTATACATGCAGTTAAAATTTCTCAACTAGATGGTAAAACTTAGAGCTTTCATTTTGTGTAAAAATATATTTTTCCTATTAGATAAAGTCATTAGAATTCTCTTGAAAAAAATATTCCAGCCTTAATGAAACTGTTCATTCACATCATACTCTGAAGGGACATTTTGTGACAAAGTATTAGCAGAAATAAAAGGTGATATGAGACACAAAAAGCTTGGTTCATGTGGGGAAAGAGAATCCTCCACTTCACTGGACCTCCTTCAGGGGTTTGGCTACAGACCCCTGCCCTAGAAAAATGAAACAGAAAGAAACAAATGCTTTTCTGTAACAGGAAGAAAAATAAAATGGTTACAATTCAGTGAAAGGTTTTTGCTTAGATTGTCAAAGAAAATTAATCACAGAAATAGAGATGTCAGAATACTGTGAAACATAAGATATTGTGTTCTGAATGATACAATATCAGGGCATAGCAAAGTTTTCAGTGAGCACTTTTAGCTGCAACAAGCATTTATTGTGTGAGTGTGGGTGTGTATGTACAAAGGGGAGAAGCAAGGCTAGACAGATAAAGACAGTGAAATGTTCTTTCATTGGATATCTGTGAAGACTAAATAAAGTCATTTGTTCAAATTTATCATTAAGATTCCTAACATTTACCTTTAATTTTCCTTTCAAGAGTTAAATTGTACATTATGCATCTTTCCAGAGAAACTACAAGAGCTCCATGATGTGCATGACTCAGCTATCAGTTTCTGAGTCTTCTGTGGTCAATTGACTTCACTGTTATTAATGGAGACAGTAGTTGGCATTTCAATCAAATGAAAATTGTGGAGCTCTTGAGTAGTTTTACGTCAGATGCCCACCAAATGGGCAACAAACTACGTTTGTTTCAAAATTATGTAGCAGTCCATTTTACTTGAAATAATCCAGAGTTTTTTTCAGTATTCATCTTTTCAGATTTATTCCTCGAATTGGATATCTTTATTTCTGGTGATTTTTATTTGGACAAGAAAAGTATTTTTATTCTTGAACTGTGTTCTAATACATTCTAAATCTAGATTAAGATCCCCCTCCTAAATCCCTTGCTCTGTTTATTATGATAAATTATTATTGTTTGAATGTATCCAGATTTGTAACTATTATTTTTAAAATAAAGATCTGCTGTCTTTGAACATATTTTCCCTTTTTTGGTTGTTTCCAAAGTCTTGTTTGCCTGGTCTGTCTCATTATTGCATTAGTCACAGAAGTTACATGTTACTGATATTTCCTAGGTCTCCATGTAATATGTAGGCTACTATGTGCTGAAATGTTTGGTTTTAATAAAGCAGAGGGCTATTTCCTTTCTCTACAGACATTACTTCTTTTTAATCAGGTCCATAGTGAGAAGTGTTGCTGAATGTTTGACATACATTATTTTATATTTTTCTAATTTAAGAAGTATGAAAGTCAACAGATTATATCAATAAAGTTCTTTCCATTAGAATTTTAGGTGTAAGTCAGTGACAACCATTATGTTGCCTTACCAGTGACCTCATAGCCTGTTTTAGGAGACTGACTTTTTAAAGAGACATAGAAGTCTTTTATCTTTTTAATTTTATTTTTTTCCCCCTGGGGTCATTTTGTGGCTAATAAAAGTACAGGTGTCTAGCTGTTCAGTCTTTTCTTGTCAAACATTGTTCTTTCACCTTAATGCTTTTTGCTAAAAGCAAGAGTGTGAAAGAGGAAAAGAAAAGATGGGAGTTTAGGAATTCTCTCAATTGCTACTGAGAGTCTTATGTCTCCTGTGATGTGCCTAGACCAGCAGTATTCATTTGCATTGTGCTTATTTATTCCTGGGATCACTCCAAAGGATGGGCGCTGTGTTTTGTGGTGCTTTAGTAATGGGGCTACTAAGGACACCATGCTAAGCTGAGTTCAAGGAACTCATTCATCTAACTGATTGCACTGGCAATCCGGAGCAAATGTGCTCTTCTGAGCAAGCTCCTGTAATGCCTTTCATGCAAACTCATGCTCCCTCTAACTTGTGAAGAAATTCCATAGACAAAATCACTCTGCCAGTGTGAGCTAGGGTTAATTAGGCTTAACAAAAGAGAGGAAAACCCCCATAGAAAATGAAAAGGAAAGAAAATGGAGTTCAAATTTTTGTTTTTCGTTTTGCCAAGTTTATTGAACCAACAATGAATGCTGTCTCTGAATAAATTTCAACCTAATATGGAAGGGAGACACAAAAGGAGATGTGCAATATTGCTTTGTAGCATAGAACACAAAATTCTTTGTCTGTGAATAGGAAAATCTGGGGCCAACAAGTCATATAAACACATGTTTCAGAGTATGCTGGAAGCTATTGCAATTATAAAATGTAATAAATGTTTGACAATAGGTATTGATCTAACTCCCCGAAGACTGTCAGATTAAACTGAGGCTGCTTAGTGTGGCTTAAAATGCTTTCAACAGCTTTTTGTGTCAGTAAGAACTCAGACAGCATTTTATGAAAGCACTAATAAAATAAAGCTTTTTGGTAGTCTAACCCAGAGGTCGAAAAAGCATAGAATAAAGTTATCAGCATCACGGAAGTCCTGACTGAATTGTGGTTGGCAACTCTGTGCATGAAGTTCCAGCAATAGGCACAAAGCAGTACCTTGGGTGGCCTTGAAAAAAAGGTAGAAAGAACTTCAAAGGCAAATTTAAATTTCAATAGGGAGTTCTTGTGGGTTTTCTTCATGTTGTTGTTTTTTTCAGGCCAGGAACCCAAAGCTTAATTTTCCAGAATAACCTCTTTTTTCCTAGAAATGGCTGTAAAATCATTCAAAACTAATTTTTAAATAAATGCATAGCCAAACTATTGAAGAGCATAAGAACTTGTTTAAAACACACCTTAAATATTTCTTGAGATCCAAGAAGAAAGCTGTAATACCAACAATAAACATTTAATTGCTCCTTTGATTACCAAGCCCAAATTGAAGCAGAAAGCAGACTTTGTTTTAAAACTAGTTGGTATCACAGATGATGCCCTTCCAGATGGTTATTGCCAGCTATGAGCTGATAAAAGCTTCTTTGCAATTAAAATTGGTTTTCAGATATACTATGTACCACCTGTTACTTTAATGATCTTTAGGGTAGCTACCATTCTAAGAGGTTTTGAGCGGATATAGCTGATATAACTTTGTAAGCTACCAATTTATCTTCAGGAAGCTTGATGTGGAGAAAATAGTAAATGTCACTGTGCTTTAAGTTTTAGATTTATATATATTATTTAATTTCCTATAGAAAATGTGAAGATTTGAAACTGAATTAGGTCGTTTGATAAATGAAGTCTGAACTTCAGAAGTTTAGAGCAAAGGATTTTGAAAGTATTCCTAATGTTTACCACTGCTGAAGGTGATA
>NW_008649847.1:112336-144285 GCF_000695815.1 Acanthisitta chloris
CAGATGTGCATTCATGTGCTTGAATATTCATTCCAAGTATATTAAAACCTTAGAAATATCTTTTGTTTTAAAATTGAATGGAAATATTAAACTTTCCTATAGAATATCCTTTGCAAGTTATTTTCTGGAAAAAGCACAACCACAGCCTCATTTAGACTAAATATGCACGGCTGGCATTCTAGGGCATAGGTGCTGTCTTTTCTCACTGACAAGTGTGAAACACACAAGTGTTCAGGGAGATAATGTCCCTTCTAACATCTTCATCCATTTTTGCCTGTGCAGCACTCTTAAAAATCTCTCCAAAGTTTTAAGAGTCCCCAGGATTTTTCATTAAAATTTAGAGAGGTGATCTATTTTATTTTATTTCATTTCTTTTATTTTAATTTTAGGCCATGCTAGTGTTGACAGTTTAGTTGTCTTAGAAAACACTAAAGAAATTGAATGCAAAGACTTCCTTACCTGGGTTTTCCTTCTTGTTCTAATGTCAGTGTATTTTATGTATTGTATCAATTTTTGCTGAAACTTAGAATTTGTAAATGTTATAATTCAAGCCTAACTGTAGATACTCTCATACAGTATTCTTTTTTTCTCAGGGGGTAAAATATGACCTCAAATGCAACTCAGTGGATAAATTATTGATAGCATGGGAATTTACATTTGAACATTCATTTTTTACAGTGATTTGCCTCTCAAGCACTGATATCAGGAAGCTCCAGTTATATGATTTATCGTACATTCAGAGCCAAAATGTGGTTATGATATTGCATGGCTGCTTCAGGAAAAATGCAAGTGTCATACAATTTTCTGTTTGTGCTTTTGAGCAGAAAAGCTCAGTTTTATCTGAAGTGGCATTGTCAGGTTTCCAAAGGAACTTGTCAAACCAAAATATTATAGCTTAAAAAAAACCCCACTATAATAAAATAAAACATTTATTAACCTTATCATCTCCTCATTAGCATCACTGATGTGAGATGGGAGCACTGCTAAAATGTCTCATTTGCATTTTGCATATCTAACAAAAGCAGATGACTTTATTCAAATTATAGCTAATATCACTGTAGTGGTGCTATATATTAGAAATTGATTGCCTTGTTTCTTCTCTAATGGTCTCATTATATTTGATTTTTATGCCTTTTTTTTCTTTCTTATTGAAATAATGAATACACAACAGTGAGATTATTAATATTTTATATATATTTTTGTTTTCACCTAGTATTTCAGATGAAACACATGACCACAAATCAAGTCTGACAACAAATAAAAAACATCTGACTATGAGCATTGTCTGTCTGTGAATAAAATAAGGCTGCTTCTGACAACCTGGGTTAGCTATAAAGGGGAGAGAAAAAGCACCATACTGTATATTTTCAAAGAACAGGGTAAACTGTCAGTTGTGTGTACAGTTACCATTCAGAGCAATAGCTTGGGAACACGATCTTTGCAAAAAAAAGATGAACGGGTATAAAAAGAGAAAACTGAGGAAATGACAATCTGAGAGCAGGATTTAGTACATGCCTCAAACTACAGAACCAGAACAGTGGAGTACACAGCTCTTCATTCTGAGAAGGCTACCTTTGGTCAATTTTTAGAGGGTTTTTTCTTGAGTTGTGATATTTGGTTTTTGTTTTGTTTCCTTGGGTTTTTTTTCAAATTATTTTAGATAATTAGTAGATTTTATTCTGTTCTGATGTCTGCTTCTTGTCATTTTTATTTCTACTCTGTATACAATTTCAATTGATTATTTTATATGTGATAAGATTGGTTCTACTGCTTCTGATTGCTGTGAAGTGTCTTACTCTGACATCAATCTGAGTGGCATGAGCAGAGTTTACCCCTTTAAAACAGTTATCAATCTTTATTCCTCTGTTTCAGCCTTGTAAGATTTATGAATGTCCAGTAGTATTTAGAAGATATTCATATCATGATCTTGACTGTGTATCTGCTCAAATATACTGTAACTCATAAATGAAACCTCAAAATTTAAAAATTTCCTCCAATTTCTTGACAAGATTTTTGTGTTGAGGTGCCCAAAACTGCAGCAAATTGCAAATGTGTAATTAAATGTTATACAAAAAGGGATCATTATCTCCCTTTTGATCATGTAAAGCAGCTATGTATTTCACTATGTGTTTCTATATAGCAGGTCAAAATATCCTGGTTTTGTTTGTACTGTATGACCTTTCAAGATCATATTTCTTTTTCTTGCCAAAATCACCTCTAAATTTTCTACACTTTTGCCTCTTTCAAAGTATTCCCTTCTGTTAAGTATAAGAACACATTCAGAATTCACAAGTATGTTACATTTTTAGGGTGGATTTCATTGTTTCCTTCCTTTCCTATGATGCTTTGTTCATGCTCCTCTGATATCTGCAGCCTTTTCAACATGGAGTACTTCTTAAGACTTCCATTACTTCAGCTGTTTATAACTTTATACAGATTTTTTTTTCAGTTAAACCTACAGAAATCTGAAAAAAATAAATTGAAATTTATGATGATCCTTTGATTTATTGGATTATACTCTTCATTACCTATACCCAAGCCTACAATTGCCATTTATAGAGCTTCTTTACATAGATGTCAATCAAAAAGGCATTGATCCTTTAATTGGCTTTAGTGACAGTTCCTATAGAAACCAACCAGAATTACTTTTACTACCTTACTTTTATGTTATGATGTATCGTTTATTAAAACTGAAAGATCTTTTTGATGCCTCCCAAGAAGTGTTTGCAAAAAGCAATTTGAAGTTGGAATGTTCTATCTAGAGAAGTATTGGATTATCCATTGTATAGCATTTTCACATCAAGTCAAAAAGTCACTCTGGAAGAGTTGATTTAGTTAGTGGGCTCTATACAGGAGGGAAAAAAATCTATAGCTAGAGAAATACAGAAGATAAAACTATATGACCCTAAAGATTGGATTTGCCCCCAGATTTCCTGATGGTTTTGAACACAGTAAATTATAAAACATTGTCTCTTGCAGTTGGAGCTAAGGTAGTATTGATACCAACCTATAGCATAATTTTTGCTATGTTAGGCAAGTTATTCTGTAGTTCTTATTAAAAAAAGATATTTTAAAATGCAGTTAATTTTTATGATACAGCTCTTTCATGATTGGCATTTCAGTGAATCTTCAGTGTCTGAGAAATTTAAATGTTTTTAAAGTATAGATTCTGGTCAAATCCACTACTCCTGGTACTTAGATCCATCTTTAATGATGTTAAAAAATATTTTTGCAACTGCTAAAGTTTTCAGGCATTTTGCAAAACTTCTTGATTCTTTATGCTACCAAATACTCGGACAATTACAGTGAAATGGTTCCCAGACCTTTTTAGAGCCATGATTCAGCTGAGAAAATTGTTAGTTTTGCCTTACACTAAGTGCATGTTCTCAGCCTTCACTCTTTACGTCCATCCACACTAAGTCACAGTCTCACTAAAGTTGGGCTTAGACACACCCAAGGCAGCTGTGTGCACTGCCAGGAAAAGTAAGGCTCCACTTAGACCCATTCTGTGAGGAAACTGTGGGTATATCTCAGACATGTTTTTCTTAATCAGTTAAGGACATAAGGGTAGGAATTTTAAACTAAAATGTGTTTTTATATTTGTGTGTGTGTGTACGGATTTAAATTACATCTGTGTAATATAATGATATGTTGAAGCACTTACATATGCATATAAAATATACAGGTAATGCTGTCACATATGGTCTGTGCAGGTGTCAAAAAATTAGTTAATTTGATTCTTGTGCCAAAACATTAATTCACAGATCATATCAATGGATATTCATAAACTGCTTAGACCTGATTCAAAACGCTCACAGACATGAAGATTACAGCTTACTTTACCTTAAATGTTAGAAATTTCTGGGTTTAGTCACTATAATAAACCCAGAACAGGCATCTGCCACCTCAGTGCCTTTCAGCATGATGAAGAGCTTTGCTGGTGACGGGATGATGCTTTTTACTTTCTAAACCCATGAGCTGGCCAGGGGGCTGAACAGAACACATTTCTTCTGAGCACACTGGGGAATGTGGCAGGGCACAAAAGCACCCCTTATGTGCTTGTTGCGTGGATGATGCTGGGAAAACAAAATGAAACAAACAAAACAAACACCAAAACCCCTGCATTTTGTGTATTTCCCTTAAAATTAAATTAGGGAGGTCTTTGTCTTCCCTTCCCGCACAGCTTGCTATAGGTTCTCTGTCAGAGTCTGCCTTGCTATAACTTACACCTCAAGTTGCTTTCATTAGAAAGAACCACTTCATGAAGATTTGTGTCATCTTTAATAAGCTACCTATCCTCTGAAGTTTTCCAGATAGTCCAGACATTTAATCTTTCTTCCTGCAACTTATTTTCTTCTTGTCTAAGTGGTAATTTTATCATATTTACTGTGGTCAGCTAACCAGAAAGGTAGATTAATCCTGCTAGATTAATAGAAGAGAAGAGAAGGAGCATATCAGTGAGAGCAAGCAAGGGAAAAGAGATAGGACCAGTCCAGCTGTCAGCAGGCAGGTGTTAGATCAGCACAGTTGGGATAGCAAACTGAGTCCTTGTCAGTCATTCTCCTGTTACACAATCTATTTTCTACTGAATCTAGTATTTTACATCACTGTGAACACCAAGAAATTTATTTTATACATATCTTTAAATAGGATAAGTAAATAAACACAGCTCACTATTCAATCTCACATTAAACACTTTGGGATCATAATGGATTTTACCAATTACTGTCAATACCTCTATTCTAAATATAATGCATGTATTCTTAGTGTATGTACACAGGAAGGTGATTCTTCCCCTCTGCTCTGCTCTCATGAGACCCCACTGCATGCAGTTCTGGAGCCCTCAGCATATGAAGGACATAGAACTGTTGGAGCAAGTCCAGAGGGCCATGAAGTTGGTAAGAGGACTGGAGAATCTCCCCTATGAAGACAGGCTGAGGAAGTTGGGGCTGTTCAGCCTGGAGATGAGAAGGTTGCATGGAGATCTCATAACAACTTTTCAATATCAGAAGGGGGTCTACTATGGAGCCAGAGAGGGACACTTATGAACTGCAGTGATAGGTCAAGGGGTAACAGGCTCAAATTGAAGGAGGGGAAATTTAGGCTAGATATTAGGGAAAATATTTATTTACTGTAAGGGTGGTGAGACACTGGCACAGGTTGCCCAGGGAAGTAGTGGCTGCCCCAACCCTGGCAGTGTTCAAAGCCAGCCTGGATGAGGCCTTTAGCATCCTGGTCTAGTGGGAGGTGTCCCTACCCATGTCAGGGGGTTGGGACTAGATGATCTGTAAGGTCCATTACAACCCCTAAAATTCTGTGATCCTGTTTGTATGTGTTTGTATGTTTATATGTAGTGTAAAATGCAAGCGTAGCATGTGTATATATTTAGTAAACTACAAATATTCCCACATAATAAATTAAAAGTATTATTTTGTAACATTATAACACTTTCAGAATTTAAAAATTAATATCTAAACCCAGACTTTCCTGCTATTTTTCTCTTTGTTTCTGTGAATCAATATCCAACAAGTTTATAGTCTGTATGCGTATGTATATATGTAAAAATATTTTATTGATTGTTTTAATATATGCAAATACATTGGGCAGACAGATGAAACCATTAGAAGAATTGTAAACTATATTTTTTTGACCTATGCATATAAAGTATTTGTATTATTAATATTTCAGTAGTAGATAGAAAGGAAAGTTTCAGGGTGGGGGTGTTTCTGATGGACTGGGGTGATTTGCACTGGAGTCTATGTTTTTGCAGAATGGAAAAGTTTTGTGCTGCACCAATTTATGCAGTAAAAAGCTGAAATAAGCAGAGTGAATTCAAGAGTTAAACATGTTTGGGATTTTCTTGGTTTTTTTTCCCTGATTTTTGTAGAAGGAAACTTTACCTGTTATTTCAGAAATTCCAAAATAACCTGCAGGTAGGGACTGTGAATAGGATTAACTGTTACAGGAAGTCTTGCAGAACAGTTTTCTCACAACTAATGAAAAAGTAAGCCCTTCAGTAATATCTATTCTTCCATTGGAATGTCTTCTTTATATTGAAATCTCTGTTTCAGAATTCTTTCTCAGGACTTCCATCCATAATGAAATTAAATTCTTTTCATATTTACTCATTTAGAACATAAGCTATTTAATGTGTACATACTAGAGGAATCACAATAGTGATATAAATATTTTTAGTGCCAGTATTGTGTTTGATGTTGCATATAGTAGAAAACAAAGAGACTTCTGCTTTAAGACATGATAACTCGTGTACAAGAAAGCACCAAATGCACCTATATATTTTCAGGGTAAGGGTTAGAGGGGAAGGTATTTCACTAGCTTTTTTATCCTTTTAAAACAAATTTTGGCTTAATATTGAGAGAACTCCTCTGTCCCCCCAGTTGAGAAGATCAATGCAGGGTGTCTCTCTGACTGAAGCCTGCTACTCCCAGCTTCCAGGAGATCAACATTTACCTGTTGCACACAGACAGCAAAGGGTCTGCAAATACAGGCAGTAGGTAAAGAGAGAGAAAGGTAAAATAACTGCCAACTCAGGACATGTTTTCTGAGAAGGAGAGAAAGCCAGGCACTGTATGAGAAGTGTACAGATGTAAGAGTCAACAAATCAAAATAAAGTACACAAAACAGGCTTTGGTGTCTGCAGTTGTTGTTTGCTTACACTGTAGTAACAACACTACAAAAACACACTGCTGAGCTGGGACTCAGCTGGTGAGTCTGGTTCCAGGAAATTTATCTCTCCAGCTCCAGAGGAATGAGATTTTAATTCTAAGCTGTTTGCCATGCAGTGATTTGGACTGTACAGTTTCTTTCATTTTTGAATGATTTAATGCAGTACTTTTCACTGATCCTCAGCTTCAAAAGAAAGTAAAAGGCTTTCCTCACCCACTTTTTCGTGCTGTGTATTGTAAACATAGATTATATGTGTATCTCTTGGCTTTACTTTTAGAACCATGTTGAATGTGGACTTCGAGGAATTCCAAAACCAAATCTACCTAGTTAGTGAGAGGTGGATGGAGCCTCATTGTGTGAAGACTGTGCAGGAAAACTGCAGGCATACTGGGATCTTTGACCACCAGTGAACATGACTTGATAAGTATGAGAACTGTTGTTCAAAACATTCAAGTTTCTTCATCATTTAATTTTGTAATTATTTCACATATTTCCAGGTTTTTCTTTTAAATTTGGAGATTCAAAACACCATATTATGTAAAACTTGTCTTTAAAGACTTTCAAAGGAATTTTTCTTCTTTCTTATGTTCTGACTTATTACCCCCATCCTTTATTCTGTTTAGTCAATAAGAAAGAATATGTAATGGAAACAAAGGGAACAGAAGGTGAGAAGTGAAAAAGAGCTATTGTGAAGTGAAAAGAGCCATTGTTTTTTCCTGCAGGCATATACTGATAAAAACACAAGGTAATGTAAAGAAACTATTTTAAAGTCCCTAACTTCAATTGCAAATAAATTAACATATTCCAGTTACTAGTAGACTCCTCCTTATGCATTAAATAAATGTATGCTGCTAGATCAAATGTTAGTCTTAAAGATCCTTCTGCTTTCTAGAGATTACTTGGTTATAATTTTATTTTGCTGGATATACTACCAGCTTTATGGAAGAAAATGGCATATTCTAAGTCTATGCCCAGTCTAACATTCAATTTTATAACACAAAGATGTTGTCCATCTTTCACTAATAGTGATCTTTCCATTGCTCATTGGTGATCTTTTAAAAGCTGGAAACTCTTAGTGATTACTTCTTGTTATTTTCAGCTTTTCTGCAGGAGTCCAACCCTATACTTATACAAACAGCACAGAAAGAGGAGTCAATATAGATGTCAATGTTACATAATAAAAGGAGAGTTATGTTTAGCAGCAGAAATGAGTCCTAGACTATACAATATTTGGGGAGGGTATTTATATAAAAATGTATATTATAACAAAAAGTTGCTGTAGAGGTCACAGAAAAGAATTATTTGACTAGCCAGAGTAAAGGGATTCACGTACAATCTTGAATTCCTTAAAATTGATGAGTTTGACCCCCAATTAACTCTAATTGGATCAGTGTTTCATTCTCTCTTAAAAACACTGTTGCTGTTATGAATAAAACCCAAGCTCCCCCTTCTCCTGCCAACCCACATACTCAGGTTAAACAGGCAGTATTAATGTTTTATAAGATGTTTCACATACTCCTGTACAGACTAAAAGGATAGAAGTCAAAATATTCCTGTAGTTTTCTTGCTCATAAGTCCTTTTTTTCCTGCCAAAGTCCCATTTTACTCAAAGACTTTATATGAAATCATTGTTTGGCTTTAGCTACCAGTACAGGATGTTGCAGACACCAGCTAAGGGATTCAAATGGCAAGCAGAAATTGTGAATTGTAATTGTAATTGTAAATTGCAATTGTGAATTGCAATTGTAAAGAAACCTTATTATATTTTGTACAGAATTAGCCATGTGCCAGTATCCTGTGTCTACACACAATACCATCATAGCTGTAGGGGGCTTGAAGATTCCGATTCTTCTTTCTGCAGTGTTAATTCCTGCTTCACCAGGACATCTGAAAATGCTCATAGATGCCCACTAGCTTTTAGCATTGTATCAGTCACCTGCAGACCTTGTTCCATACGACTTTTTCCTGAAAACTGGACTTTAACCCTGATACAGCAAGAGATACATAAGATGCTGTTACATTTTATGTTGTAAAAATTATACATGACTCCTGTCTGTCTGCCTAAGGATGCTAAAAGGTGGTTTTAGTCCAGTTTTGTCCTCTTATGAAATTCCTTCTTGGTTCATTAAAATATCAAGGAGGGGAACACTCATATCTAATTTATCCATAAGTAGCAGTGTAGCAATTTGCAATGATTCCACAAAGAAAATATCTTATCTTCTGGTGGTCCTGTTTCATAAGCCACTTTTTCCCATCTCCTATTGTCCATTTCCCCAGGATTTTCCCTTTTAGAAAGGGACAAGGAAGAAGTGATGATTTTTATGAGCAGTTATTCTCTGACCCCATACATACACCAGTCCATATCTTCATGTGGCTAACAGCCATATATTTAAGTTCCTGAAGGATGCTTGGTTTGCTTTTCTTTTTCTTTTTTTTTTCCTTAAAAGACAGAAAAGCAATCAAAGCCTTTCTTCCAGACTGAACAGCCAAGAACATGAAAATAAGGCACATAACTAAGGATTCTGGACCTTCACTCTGACCTGCAAAAGTAGAATATTATGCGATCATAGCGGTCATTGTGTCTGGAGTGGGCTCTAAGCCAGGAACACTATTCATACTTTTAAGGTACTTGTATGTACTATTGATATTGCACAAGGGATAAATTAAAACTCAACATGAACCATGACTCTGTACTCACAGACCTGAAAGCCAACTGAATCCTGAGCTACATCAAAAGGAACATGGACAGCAGGTCAAAGGAAGTGATTGTCCCTTTTTACTCTGCTCTTGTGAGACCCCACCTGGAATACTGCATACAGTTCTGGTATTCCAGCACAAGAAGAACATGGAACTGTTGGAGCAAGTCCAGAGGAGGCCACAAAACTGATAAGAGACTGGAGCACCTTCCCTGCAAAAAGGCTGAGAAAGCTGGGGCTGTTCCACCTGGAGATGACAAGGTTGCATGGAGACGTTGTAGCAACCTGACACTATCTGAAGGGCCTACAGCGAAGCTGGAGAGGGACTCTTTGCTAGGAACTGTGCAGCTGTACTGATCGGGCAAGAAGTAATGGGTATAAGTTGTTAGAGTGGAAATTTAGGTTAGATGTTCAGAAGAAATTTTTTACTGTGGGGATGGTGAGACACTGGAACAGGTTGCCCAGGGAGGTTGTATATACCCTGTCCCTGGCAGTGATCAAAGCCAGGTTGGATAAGGCCTTGAGCATCCTGGTCTAGTGGGGAGGAGTTTCTGCCCATGGCAGGGAGGGTTGGGTCTATATGAACTTTTAGGTCCATTCCAACACCTTAACATTATAGGATTTTATAATAGTTTTCACTTGAGCTATGAAACCCATTTTCTCTCACCAGTGTGTAATCCTTAGCTTTTCCTCTTTTGTATATTTTACATTTTTAGGCTGTGTAGTATAATTTTGAGATCTAAAACGCTTTATAGATTTCAGTTTGTAGAAAATGAAACTAGCAGCCATCATAAACATTCAGAATTTTAACATATTTCTTTTTATAGTAACATCCACATTCAATTTTGCAATTTGCACAAAATAAGATGCAGTCTTCTGATCTTTGTTGTTTCATTTATCTGAAACTCCTGTATAGATATAAAATAAAGTTATATAAACCAGAGGTCTCCTCCATATTTTTTTTTTGTTTCATTAAAACTTTATTAGAAGAAACAAGAAGCACTCCCAAAGTCTTTAAAGAATATCTGCTCATTTCCACAGACATTAGTACAATAAATTATTTGGTAGATTAAAATGTTTTGTTTGCAGCTCATTTGCCTTAATAGTAATAGGTAAGTTTTAAATTGTTTCATTGTCATGCCCTAGATTGCTTGAACCTTGATTTTTCACTGACATAAGTGTGCTTTTTCTCCTGACAAGATACACTTACGGAACATGTGTTCAGATATAAGGACAATTGATGCTGAAGGAGGACCTGTTTCTACATCTCTCTAACAGGCTCACCACACAATTATAGCACACCCAGCATCAGGATACTCACTGACTCATACATTTTTTAATCTAGTCTAGTTTGTAATGTTGACAAAAAAATCCCATCATTTACTTCCCATTTCACAATGGTGTGGACAGACTAAGATTTGGTGCTGCTGAATAAGCAGACAGATTCTCTTTGTTTTCTTTGCCCATCCAGGAGGGACAGCAGCAATCTGTGGGGTCCAGGCACCTCTAGAGCCTTATCCTGGACCTGCCCCACAACTGCAGAAGAGTCACAGGCTGTGGTGAAGACTGTGGAAGGAATGCCTTGCACATTCCTATATACCCACTAACAGAATTAATGCAATTAATTCTCTGAAACTTTTATACATTTGTCCTTGGTATGGATAAATTACAGATATCCTTGTCAGAGAGAAAAATACACAAAAACAGAAAGCTGAAAACAGTGCATCACCTGAGTCAGACCATGGCATTTAGACAGGTAAGGTGCATAATATGGGACCACTGAGAATGTGCCTAGGAAAACCTCATGAAATTGTACAGGGAAAGATGCCACAAATGAATTTAATATTTAGTATTATTTCTACCTTTATTCTATTGAAACTAAAAGAGCTGCACAAAGCACAGTAAATAAACTAAAATTGGCAAGGTTTTCATAGGTACATTAAGACACAGTGCATTGTTAGTCTGCCTCCTGCCAAGAAACCAAAATAATATATTGGTGTACACATCCCTGATTTTGCAGGAGTAGGATTTTGATGAGCGAAAACCACCAGTAGCAGTGAACTGCGTAGGTAGGATGACAGTGTGTTATTTTTAAATTCTTCTCAGTAAACAACTACATATGCTCACCTCTGTTGTATATATGAAAACAAATTCCCATGTCTAAGATATAGAGCAAGCCTTCTGTGGAAGCACAAACAGGCTCATCAAAATTACATAATTATTGTTAAAAAGTTAAATTGCTTTTTTATTTACAAGATGAGAAGACAAAAAGGAGTCTCACAAACTGCTACTGTTTTAAGAAATATCAACTCAGGAATCATCAAGTTGAGTCTTTCTTTAATTTGTATTAATTCCACATTGAAATCCTGTACATCCAATTTTAGCCTAGTGCACATTTTTACAGCTGAATGTACAGCTGGAAGTTCTGGAAATAAGAGCTTTTATTATGGAAATGCTGGCATAGTTTTAGCTAGGGTCAGCACAGGCAGCATACTGTAATGTGCTTTAAAACTTGAGATGGAGACCAGAAGTCTGAGGCGCAACAGTAGCAAACCCTGTATGTATGAAACACAAGCCTCCTAAAAAAAGTCACACAAGACTGGTGCTTCTGGCATAACTCTCTTTGACTTAAAGGTCAAAATGAACCTCACTGTGTTTGTTTAAAAGAAGATGGTAATCATGTGCTTTGCATGCAAAAGCAGAAAACCTCA
Organism: Acanthisitta chloris; assembly: GCF_000695815.1. Classification (NCBI taxonomy): domain Eukaryota; kingdom Metazoa; phylum Chordata; class Aves; order Passeriformes; family Acanthisittidae; genus Acanthisitta; species Acanthisitta chloris. The sequence goes on from NW_008649847.1 coordinate 124,431, forward strand.
GAATGATAAAAGATATAGAAGAGCACAATAAACCTCCCAGATATGTATGAAAATAAGTGATCAGTAAAAGAAAATTTACTTATATTAAAATGGATAAATGTTAATGTTTTGAAACTACTGCTTTGGTTACTGACAATCAGAAGCATATTCCTCAGCCAAAAAAGTGAGTACTGGAATGTCAAAGCACTTTAATTTACCCATCTGTATAATTTTAAACTAACAGGTGAGACAGAAGCAGTGCTATAACAGTCTGGCCAGGATGAAACAACGGACTGATACTGCAGCAAATGATCTGAGAAAATGAGTTCTCTTTGGCAAGGTTCGCAAGGCTGCAGTAAAACAGCCCGATCATCTCATTAATGTGCGTTTAAAATGAGAGTTCAGGATTATGAGTATAAAAAGTGTTGATTATCAGATAAATGAAGTCAGATGGACAATGACATCCCTTCTAATTTTTACTGTGCTTAATGGCAAGTGACTTGGCACACATTTAGTACATATGAATACAGTCTTTCCATTTTCTGCCTTTTCTTATTTCTCACTTTATTCCTTATCTTACTATTTTTCATTCACCTTCTTCTACACTTCAAAGCTCAATACAGCTATTCATTACATCTCACTCTCCTGGTCATTTCAGGCAGGATAAATTCACACTCTAAGCTGTGCATTAACCTGCCATGTCCAGATGCACAAATGCTTGTCTAGCTGGGGCTGTGTAAAACACTAGTGCCAGTGTAGATGTGGATTAAATAGATGTAGATGAGCATAATCCTCAATCTCTCCCACATCTGTTACTGATTGAGAGACACATTTATTTTGTAATTCTGATGATATTTGTTGCAACTGATTACTGTACAGAACCATGGAGTGTCTGCTTCCAAACTCAGGCGTTTGTATTGTGAAAGTCTGAAAAGAAAAGTAGAATAAATTTTGTGGAATGCTCTCGTGTATGCTGAGGTGTTCAGTCTGAGGAGCCAGTCATCCATCCCAAATGTCCATATAGACATCACCTATGCTTCATTCATTTATCTCTATCTTTATTCTATCCAAGTTTCATCCTGTTCTCAAAGATGGTTATGATTTTCCATGTGGTGAAATTCAGGTCCTTTGGATTCACCCAATGCTGCCCTTCTTTTGTTCTTCCCTTTGTTCCTTCATTCATTCTTATTTGTTTGCTTGTTTGTTCCTTGCTTTCTTGGCTATACAGAAAACTATTATCTCAGCTTTCATCCACAAAATAAAATTTAAAAAGCAATTGCGTACAGGACTTTAACTGATTTCTTTCTAAGAATATATCCATTGTCCTTAAGTAGAACTAGGGAAAAGGGAATTATCCAGAATATCAGAAGGACTTGAATATTCTTTATATGGTGCTGATGATTTTCTGTAGTCTGCCATGCGTCTTCCTAGAAAGATTTTGTGATACTTTCTTCAAAGTAAATGCAATTATGAGATCACTGTCAAAATAAATAGTAATGCCTTTAATATTCATGCCATTTGTGCAGATCCAGCTTTTTTAAGTGCACAGATATCTTCTAGGAGCCTCTGAGTTTCCTAGGTAGACTGAAGCTTACTGAAATTTCAATATCTGAAAAAAAATGCTTCATTATTTTGAAAAGTACAGCTCTTTTCATTGTTAAGCAAGAAGATTTAGAAATAAGGTAAGGCTTAGACAATTTTTTAAGCAAATTGTAGTGATACTTTTGACAACACTTTCAATAAAAACTTCAGATGTTTCTATCTTTCTGGTTTTAGCAATGTCTTAAGCAGTGATTGTACAACTACTTACTCATGGTGACCTGATCACAGCCACAGTTATTATGACCAGAAAACCGAGGAGTTCAGCAATTTTTTAATCCTGTTTTTTGGGTTTTTACAGCAGGCAGCAGAAAGGAAAGCAAAACAGCATTGTCCTTTTCCTTTTACTACTCCTAGTAAAATAGAATGTGTTTCTTCAGAAAAAAAACCCAAACAACACACACATTTTGAATGAACTCCTGACCTGCAATATTAATAAGTTTTTGGCCTAACAGTTTGAATAACTTTTATTCTATTACACTTCTTTCAGAAACAAACCACCACTCAACGACTGGACAGGTCTCTGAGCAACTTGGTTGAAGATGTAGCTGTTCATTGTGAGAGGGTTGGACTAGATGATCTCTGAAGGTGCCTTCCAATCCAAACTATTGTATGATTCTATGTTTCTATGATTCTATGATTCAATAATTTATCAGATGTGATTCTAATTTGGATTTCTTTTTATTAGCTCTTATAACTTTGTCTTCTCCTAATTCCTAATTATAAGATGCATTTTAAAAGTTCTACTAAATTTTCTGAAATTATCTAAGAATACAAATGTCAAAACTTCATAAGGAAAAATAAGCTGTCATTATTTGACATTGTTGCTGGCTTTGTAAAATAAAAGTGTGTTGATGAGTTTTTAATTTTTTTTCCCCTTCAAGTTTAGAAATAGTAAATCATTCGAAGGCAGCTGAAGCCAAAACCTCAGAAGTTATCAGTAGGCCTGACAATGCCAGAGCTTTGTCAAGACTGGATGTACTGCATGCAAAAAAAACCATGATTCTGTACCACTGATAAGTTTTGGGTTTTCTGTACATGCTCATCCCATGGGGACATCACAATTAATTGGACAAGCGTTTGATAGCCTTCATTTTTCATGCTGGTAGAATCTGTGATGCAAAAACTCCACAGTTTTGTAGTCAGCCTTCTCTTTTTCCAAGTCCCAAGTACGAACAAAAGATGGAGACTCACTCTTTAGCACTATAGCGTAAGTTCTCACTGGGCAACACCATAGCAGTAATAAAACCCCAAAAAAACCCCTTCAACTTTCTAAAATAGCATTTGTTAACTAAGTGTATAAGAGTAATACCAGTTTGATAGATTTGCAAATAATGAATATGGTATATTTATCATGTCTTTATTATACCTCAAGAGAGATGGACAAGCATAAATGTCATGTATAATATATCCTGAAGGGAGATGTATTTTTAAATAGTGGAGGTTTTATACTGGCAGAATGAAAATAAGGGAAAGGATATGAAGCCAAATTTTATATATCATTTTATACAATGAGCCAGTAAAATCAATGGTATTTGGCAAACGTGTGTATGTGTGCATTTGATTGGTTTAAATATATGTTCAGGTATTTGGGTGAAAAGTTTCATTTGTGCTTGCCAAAAGCTACACAAATCCCAGTCAGGTAGGTGATGAAGATGGGGAAGCCAGATTTTCCAAGTCAGAGAAATAGGGTGCTTATTTTAGCCTGGCATGATTTCAAAAGTGACACTACATCAATGCAAAAAGAATGCTAAAGCAATATGGCTAGAGTCAGCATCTCATCCTGTTTATTTCCAGTTGAAAAGTGAATGATAACAAAGAAAGGGGAATTTACTTACCAGTGACTAGATTCCTTTGAGCTATCTTGTACACATGAATATTTGTTTTGTATGCGTTCTTGTACCAAGGCTCTTGAATTCAAAGACATTTTTTTTCCATGTCTTTGCATTATTTGGGGAGATTACATATTTTCCAGTCTTTGCTTATTTCATTCTCAGGTGTAAAAGGCATGTCTTCAATAAGACCTTCAGTTAGCTATCAACTACACATTTCCACAATATAAAGAGACTCCCAGAGAAAAGGCACGGAGATTTGGCAGTGCATGTATGAATCTCTGAAGAGTGCCAATCACTGTAAATAAGCCTTTCTTCTTTGAGTTCTTGATCCATGCACATGCATACAACTAACTGGTTATTCCTGCATCTTTGCAGGAATGTATTTAGGCTTCCCAGTAAAGACTGGCCTGAAAGTCTGTTCATAGTATTACTCCCAGGGTCAGAAACTGCTCTCCAGACTGCTTTGAAGATAATGGGACAAATGCACAACTGAATATATGCATGTCTATAGATTTTGAATGATTGCACTTCCTCCTTGAATCAATAATGTATGATTAATGTTTTGTATTCTTCAAGAATTCAGAAAATCAGATGGCATTTTAAACCCAGTTCTTATTTATTTAAAATCTCATTTATCACATATGAATTTAATTCCACTATTTTCTCTCAGTCATTAAGATAAAACATACCCACATAGGTAAGAACTAAGGCATGTTAAAATCTGTTTACATTTTAAATGTAGTCAGCTTGGCATCTTTAAATTTAAAGATATTTGCATTATATAAAATATTTGTTACACAGATGAGATGGACTTGTCCTTGTAGTTAATTAAGACGTATTTATATATCATGCATTTTTAATAGACTTATGGGAACTGTGTTGAGTAATCCAATAGAAATGCTCCTACAATGCCAAGCTTCTGATCAGGTTTTAAATCATTATAATTTATTTAAACTATCACCTCAAAGTATTTCTTCACTAACTGGAATCCCCTGATTTCAATTGTGTTGGGCTAGGAGATAATAGGAAGCTCAAGATCTGACATTTTGTCAACTATCAGTGTTAAAAAGTGGTTTGATGACATTGGGTCTGAAGTACTTCCTCTTGTCTTTAGACTTATTCAAATATCAGAACTTAATATCACAGTATCAAAAGCTCTTTTAGAGCCTCTTGATAAGTTCATGCTTGCATGTATGGTGTCTGCATGATATACATTTAATTTAATTTAACTTTTTTTAACTTCAGACCACTTGTAGTCTGGTTCCAAAGGATGAATGTCTGTTTGTAGCCAGAGTTCATTATGTAATTCCCAGTGTCCATCTTCTTGTTCCATTTTATTAAAAATTATTTCAAAATTCAGTTTCTAGTTTCTCAGAAGGCTTCACAATGCAGACCAAAGCACAGTAAATGGGAAACTTGCTTAAATTACATTGAAACTTCTGTCTCTAAGACTGTTTAGGGATATATACAATATATCTTTTGAGATGGTCCCTCACGTTTGCATCTTATCCACATTTCTATATACGTATGCTCTTCATTACACTGTTATCTGTGGCACTGACGTTAATAGTATGTATGCAACTGGATAGGAGGTGTTCAGGGTGAAGGTTAAGTCCTAAAAGTCACTGAAAAGCATTGTTTCAGTTATAGAACAGTTTCTTTACCAGAAAAAAAAGGTGCTTTACTTTCTTATCTTTATTTCAGGCAGTGTGAAAATTGTTTTTTTGAGTTGTTGTTAAAAGGTACACAAGTTCTTTGAATGAAATAATTCTTTTGTTGATAGCATCCAAACTAATAAATTTCTGGCTTCTTTCTGGCTGAAAGAAATATATACCAATGTGACAACCCACCCTTAAGCGCGGGGAAGCACCTAAAAATCATAAATGCTTGTGGTCGGTTGAAAGGAACAACAAAAGAGTCAGAGGGTCTGCAAACAATCAGAAAGCTTTATAAGGAAATTACACACTTAGCATGGAAATTGGTATATTAGTCCCTGACCTACTATATAAACACACAACAGTAGGATTTGGATAAAGGGATAAGGTGAAGGGGAAAAGAGAAATTAGAAAAGGAGAGATGCATTAAAGAATGAAAAAGAGAAAAAGGAAGAGGGAGCAAAAAAGAAAAAAAAAAAAGAAAGAAGAAAAGGGAGAGGTAAAAAAAAGATCACCAGTCCTGGTTCCATCACTGATCCAGGTTATAGGCTGTTGATTCCAGCTTCACTGTTGATTCAGTTGGTAAGTGTTGATCTGGTCAACAAGGTGTCCAGGGTCCAGGGAAAGCAGTCGCCATAGGCTTGGGGGACAGCACCTTTTTATGTAGAGGTTTCTCCGCCCTGAATATGGGTTTCTTACTTTCTATAAGTTGTTTTTATCCACATAAACTATAATAAGGATGTTTGTCCCAAACAGGTGCTGTCATATCTCTGCATGCCCCCTCCCCCCCAATTCTCTGGCCAAATCTTGTTCTTTCTCATGGTGTGTTAATACCAACAGTCCTTGGCTGGCTCCACAGGCATCTGCTTGTCAGTGTTTGAGACATACGCATTAGCCCCTTATTAAAACCCAGGAGCCTGTTGGACAGCACTAGTTCCCAGGAACTGATAAGCTGGGGCCTAATGAGCATTACTCAGATCATAGAACAGCCCAGGGTGGGGATGCATCACCACAATCTAATCCATGACTGAAGTCAGTTTCTCTGGGCCTCTAAAACCAGAAAGAGTTTAGCTATTATTCAGGGGTGGAAGACATTGCTTCCTAAGTGTTAACCTAGATTTCAACACTTTTTCAGTGGGCTGTAGTTCGTTCGATGAGAGGAAAAGATCTGCAGCAGGTACTCAGTATCCCAGAATACAGATCAAATCTGATTAGCTCAGAATGATTACTCTGAAGTCCTTTATTGGGTTTTAGCCATTTGGAAAGAGTTTTCATTTGATCTTGACTAATTATTATTCATAAATAGGACAAAAAGGTGATTTTACTTGAAATGAACTTTGCTTAAGACTAGAAGCTAACCTGGAAGATCTGCATAGTTTGTCAGTAGTGCTCACCATAATGGTTTTGCAAGTCTTACAGGATAATTAGCAACATCACCGTTCTTCCTTCCTACCCCCATTGTCTGAAAATGAATATCGGGAAATGTTATGTGCATACCCTTTTTACCATGACATAATAAAAATTACTTACATTTTTAGAATTTCTCTTAAATGTTTCTCATACTTTGGTCCTCAATTTTATTGGCCACCCACATGCATCTCTTACCATTTGAGATGCCACAAAACATCCCACATCCTATAAAGCTTCTAATTCAAACATCTGAATTTTCCACGGTTGATATATACAGCCCAGTCTCTTGAGGTGGGCCTGATACTTTAAGGCATCTAAGATCCTATCAAATGCTAGTGACCAGCAGCTGAATAAAATCCTTAGTGGTCAATGCTGACGTGATGGCCAGCAACTATGTGTTCTATTCAAGTATGACTAGAATTTTATTTATTTTTTAATTGACCAGACACAGAAAAACTGTCCTGCATATGTTTGGAATTTGAACCTACAGCCCTTACTTGAATCAAATCCTCATAAAATTATGAATATAAATAATATTGTCTATGTTCTTTTGCCCATTGTACTGACATGGGTCAAAGCAATCCCAGACATGAGTACAGACCGGGAGAAGAACTCATTGAGAGCAGCCCTGCAGAGAAAGTCTTGGGGATAATGGGCTGGACATGAGCCAGCAATGTATGCTCAAAGCCCAGAAAGTCAGTCACATCCTGGGTTGCATGAACAGACATGTGACCTGTGGGTTGAGAGCGGTGATTCTGACCCTCTATGCTGCTCTTATGAGACTTCACATGGAGTACTGTGTCCAGCTCTGGGGTCCCCAGCACAAGAAAGATGTGAACCGATTAGAGTGGGTCCAGAGGAGGGCCATAAAGATGCTTAGAGGACTGAAACAGCTCTCCTATGAGGTGAGGTTAAGAGAACTGGAATTGTTCATCATGGAGTAGAGAAAGCTCCACGGAGACCTTATTAAGGCCTTCCAGTACTTGGAAGGGGCTTATAAAAATAGAGTTTTAACATAGACAGACAGTGATAAGGCAAGAAGGAACAGTTTTACACTGAAAAGAAGAGATTAAAATTAGACATTGGGAAGAAATTCCTTACTGTGAGGGTGATGAAGCGCTAGAACAGATTGCCCAGAGAGGTTGTGGATGTTCCATCCCTGAGGCTGGATGCAGGTTGGATAGGGCTTTGAGCAACCTGGATTAATGGAATGCATCCCCATGGCAGGGGAGTTGGAACTAGATGATCTTTAAGGTCTCTTCCAACATTTCTATGATTCTATGACATCAATAGATATACTTTGAAGTTATGTCTCTATTCATCGGAGGAAAATTTGGAACACTTTACCACCTATTACTACCCTGTCTTGGGCATTACTGTGTAATTTAGTGCTTTCAGTTGCCAGGTGAAAGTATTGCCTATGGAAATTTTTTAAATATATATGTCAAACTTCTGGTGCAATATTAAGCAATTAGAAAGAGAATTATTTTTTTCAGAATGATTTTATGTTTGCAAAAGGGAACTAATAGTCATGATAGCTTGATTCCATAAGTGATAAGCAACTGTACAATGCATGAGAGGTATAATTCCACTAAAAATTAATGGTAACTAAGGAATCTTTTTCCTTTGCTTCCTAAGCCCACATTTTTCAATTTTTACAAAAAATCTGCAGTTTTTTTGTTGTTGCTTCTGTGAAATTTAACAAAGAATGCAGATCAGCATTATATTTCTTTTATATTCTTTGAGTGAATTCAAACTCTACAATAAAACCAAACTAATCTAAAAAATATTTTGGAAGTTTTTTGTATGAGTTTATCTTTAAGAACTGTTTAAATCAATTTCTCTGCTCCTGACACAGATTCTTTGGAAAAACTGAATAAGAAATTCAAACAATTATTCCCAAAAGACAAAGTCCCCGAGGAAACAGTAATGATAAAATTCATATATTTTTTTGCTTCTTTTTCTGAACAATAAAATGCCATTTTGTGTTCTTTATAGAGGAATGTTTATATTGTTATTTCTTATGGAAATAAGATTTGCCTGGTGAAAACTGTGTAAGATAAAGCAGAATAATTTTCTGTACTGCTAGTTTTCAAGCCACTATGATGTGTGCTTCACACACAACTAGTTAAGAATATTTGAAACTACTGAAGAATATGTTCATTGTCTCCTGTTGATCTAAATTTTCTTACATCTGATGATGCTGTTAGGATGCAGTTTCCACCTGTTGAGGGTTTGCACAGTATTCCCCATCTTTCAGTACCATATGAGCAGACCTCAGGCCTTTTCCTGAGCTCTTTCAAGATTAAAGAGAGTTCAGTCACAGAAGACTCACTCCTTTAGAAGCAGGTTAGAGTGCATCTATGCTATCTGGATAATGTGCTAAGCATTTGTCTGCCATTGCTTAGTTTATTCCTTTGATATTCATTATTTTTATTATGTTTTTTCTTGAAAAAAGTTACATTCATTTTCTGATCTTTTAGAAATGTGACGTTAATAATAGTTGAAATGGTACTACAAAAATACTGAAATTGTTTGATTACTGCTGAAATTCCATTTATTTTTAGTTCCTTTCTTCTAGAACTATTAAAATCTTACGTGCATAAACTTTGCATAAATGAAAGTTAAGCTGCTAGCAATGATTGTCATAATGTGGCTATAAATACCATCAGATGCATTTTTGGTTCATTTATATAATTATTTTTTTAAACTAGGTAACACTGTTTTCAAAGCACGGTGCTTAACATTAAGGTGTAAAGAATTCAAGTAACTGGGTGAGCAAAGCATGCTTTGAAAATATGTTTGACCATAAAGGCTTGTAACAGCTTGGTTTTCCTCATTTTTTATTTATATGTTATTCAGGAAATTATAGAATTTATTTGCTATCAAGGTGTTATTTCAACCCTACTGTTACTGAAGCTGTATAGAAGTTCTATAAAGTATTTGCAATTGGCTAGTTTTGCAGCCTCAATGAATGTAATTTCAAATAAGTTTCCTTTTAAAGATGTAATCTTTATTAAATTATTAACTAGGATTTCTGAGTCTTAGCACAATGTCCAGACTGTTTTGAAAGCTTATAAAATGTGACTTAAAACCACAGTAACAAACCCTCAGCGCAAAACACAAAAAGACCTAAAAGCAAACTGAATCAGAGCAGCAATGGCCTAGTGGAGGTGTTTACATAGAAGACATGGTCAGACAAGATGTCCCACATCTCAAAACAAAGTCATGACAAAGAAAATCCAGGTCATAGAATACCCTGTGTCAGAAAGGACCCACTCAAGTCCAGCTCTTGACTCTGCACAGGACAACCCCAAGAATCACACCATGTGTCTGCAAGCCTTATCCAAATGCTTCTCGACCTCTGACAGGCTTGATGCCATGACCCCTTCCCTGGGGACCCTGTTCCATTTCCCTAGAATCCTATTCCAATTCACATTTAAGCAGTTCTGGAATCTATTTTGTTAAACACCAAAGGGTCCAATGACAGAGGAACACAACACAAATGAACACACAAACATACACATATACTGACTTTTACTAGAATCTCCCCAAAGATACTGCAGAATTTGAATGAACAGTGATATAATCAAATCCTGAGATAAAATTTGGCTACATTTTAAGTGCTTGTAAGTGTTCTTTTCACTCACGAACTAGAACAAAAACCCACATCAAAATGCTATGAAATGAGAAAATTCAGAGGCAGTTCAGTACTTGAACTTTCCTGTCCATATAATGAAGATTCTGAAATCTGTCTTTGTATCAATTCATATCAAGGAGTTGATTAGAATTTTATCTTCAAGTCCAGTTGAAAGCAATCTTGCTCACAAAAGTAGTCCCATTTAAGTAATTTGGATGAATAAAGGCTGCAGCATCAGACTCCTTAAATATGAACTTTTGGACTGCTAAGCTCAGTGAGAAAGATACAATATTCCTTTGAACACAATATTAACTGTTTTCCTTTCTTCTCAATAATATAATGAAGTTCTTGTGCCTGTCATAATGTGTCCAGTCTTTTAAACACTCTTTGTGGGTAAAGGGCAGTGGCACTAAGTCAGTACAGAGTTGGAATGCTTTATAAAGGATGCTTCCAGGCGGTGAAAAATGGCTCCAGTGAGCTTAAGAAGAAAGCTGTGTTGAAGAGACAATTGAAAGGTGTAAACACACTTGTTTTCTTCACACGATTTTCACTACTCTTTCTATGCAGGAACAAATATACCTATGGTGAATATTTGCTTATCTTTCTTATCTATGTGAAATATTTATCTGCCCTTGGCCTTGGCTTCATCTTGGGGCAGGATTTTGTTAAGCAAAACAAAAAAGATAATATTCATCTCTGTTTGGCAACGGAGGCAAAACTACTGAAAAATACATTCATCTTTGTCCATATAGCAGTAACAAGAACAAAACATATTTGTGTTTTTCCTATTTGTGTATGTTAATAAGTCCAGGATAAAAAAATGTATTTCTTTGTCCATAGAAATGGCAAGGACAAAATTACAGAAATCCCAGTGTTGCTTGAAATAGGCAGCAATGAATGAAAGGTTTTCATTCATCAATTTGAAAAAATAATAAAGAGCAAGATATTTTCATATTTTATTTATAAGATTGCACAAGTATTTAGGGGTTTATTAACCATATCATTCTGCTAACATCAGGTCTCAATATTATGCAAATTACTTTGAACTCAGCATGAAGTCATGCCTGAAATTTTAAGGAACACCTGACCATATGCCAGCAGCCAAAATTTAACTCAAATTTTATTGAGTCAGGATTTCTTCACTGTGCTGTAATCTATCCTTTCAATGTGCTTCAGGCTGGGTGGCTTAACCTACTATGACTGCTGTAGCCTTTGGACTGTCTGGGTGTATTTTTCATCATTTTTACAACAGTGCAGTAGTTAAGCTATTTAAATTGAATATACATCTGAAAATGCAAAGTTATGTGGATTCTGTCTACTAAATTGATCTTGTAATTGCAACAAGACTAGGAAATTTTAATTTTTGCTAAAAGAGCATATTTTTTTGATAGCAATTTAATCGTAATTGTACTTTCAGTCCTTATATTCATCAGTTATATTAAAATCATTGTATTTTATTTCTAATCCTTCACTTATTTGTAATATAATTGAATGACTTCAAGATAAAATCACCCAGTTACACATAGTGTACTGGGAACATAGAACTGGGAAGCTGGAAAACTTCTTTTTATACAAATTACATGGAGGTCAAATGAGTTCCGGTCTTAAATTTTTGTGGGTTTACAGGTTTACAAAGAAAGGATATATGATTTCTTGTAACAGTCTTGAAGCATATGCTCTACAAGTCAAAAACATTCTGAGCAGTATTTTACAGCTTCTTAAGATGTTAGAGATCTTAGTTCCACCGTACATCTGTCACATCTCAAAAGTCATGCCTCCCCTCAACTTTCCCAGCAACAACCTCTCCTGACTAATCATTGTGCTTGAACGGAAAATTGCTGTATTTTAAAAACAAACAAAAAAAAAAGCTGTTTACCCAATTATTGTGTCCTTAAAGTCATAGCTGTGCAGCCTGTTTTTCAGGAGAGGTAATTTCTGGACATTTTATTCCTCTAGGCCCACTCTGCCTTTAAAAATCTGAAAACACAGTAAGAGGATCTCTGACAGGAGGATTGTGACTCTCTCTGTGCTCAAAATCTACTCCATGTAAGAAATGTATCAATTTATTTTTTTTCCATAGAAGCTAATGGAGGTCTTCATGGACTTCCATGAGACAATCTCTTGAAAAGATGAATTTGATCCACAACACCTTATGGTACCAAGGTATCATGATCTGAGTCTAATGGGATCTACCCTGCCTACCCATAAATTCCAAGCTCTGAGTCAGCCAGATGTGTGCAAGCTTCATCTGGGAAGACACTTAGATGCAGAAGCATTCAACGTCTAAGCTAACATATCTTGCTAAGCACTGGCTATTAGTTTCCAGGATAAAAGCTGGCTTGTGCTGGTGAACTCAGGCTGCTTTTTCAAGAGATAAGAACCATTGAAAGAACTGTCAATCATCTGAATGACACAAATTGCATTCATACCATCTGCAAGTCTTTTTTCAAACCACACAATATTACCTTCCATTGATAAAGGTCTGTATAAGAACTGCAATTAGAAAACATGGGAAAATTATGACAGCAGAAATATTTGGCAATTAACTAATTTTGGACATTTGAGAATATTTTTCCTCCTACCATCAAATGATTACTAAGAAATTATTTCCCTGTCAAATATCAGCTTGACAGGCTGGAGAACTTGGCATCCTAGTCTCCTGGAGGTGCTCTGAGGATGTATTTCAAAGTCAATCTGTAGAGCCTTTTTTTTGCCATGTCAGATGCAAGGGGCGACTGGGTAACTACTCAGTAGATTTGATGAAAGACATCTATATTGTTCTTCATGATTCTTCTAAAAGAGAAGTCTTTGATAAGGAGGATGAAACTTATTGCTCACACACAATACAGATATTTTGTTTGATTTTTGTTGCAGTTGTACAGAGGTGTTTAACCACAGAAAATTGAGTGCTTTCAGGAAGAAATAGATTGCCTGCATGTGTGCTATGCCATTGGTATAGCAGCATCCCAGCTACTTCAACATAGCTCTAACAATATTTCCAGACTTCTGAAAATCACATACTATTTTACACACTCCTGTAATTCTCCAGGACAAATTTCACAGACACGAAGGCCACAGAAAGTTTGGCCTGTGAAAGCACTAAATCAAAGGGTAAAGACAGAACGTAGCCGCTGCTTACATTTCTTGCTGAATGAAGAAAAATAGTGGAAAGGAAGGAAAACATAACTTCTACAAAAATGCTGAGATGTATGAATGAGGGACTTAGAAACTGCTTAGAAATCAAAGGATGATTTTATCCCTCTGCATGCAGCTCCTGATGAAATATACTGTAGTTCTGTACTTTAAAATTTGGGAGGATGATTCAATTCTTTAAAGTTCCAGTTTTACTGAAGGGGTTTTCTTTCTGTTTTTTTCTTTATTTATTATCTTCATCTGCTAGCTGGATCCTGCCAGTACAAAGGTAAATTGGCTGATTGACAGCTCGTTCAAGAACAAATTAAAGCAATAAGAGCAGTATCTAAACCCCCAGTATTAATAAGAATGAAAATGTAATGCCACTGAAAACTACACCTGAAGTTACTATGTTCAGGCTGCTACAGATGAGTGAGTGACTAGCATAGCAGGAAGTGAAATGAAAAAAGTTCAGGCAAGGCGACAAGAAACATTCTTTTCAGTTGCTGAATTATGAATTTGAGAAGTCCCCACAGGGCAAAGTTGTGAACTCAGAAAACACTAGGGTCATTCAAGTAATGGTTGTATATGTCTTGGGAAAATAATGTACAAGAAAAGGATGAACCTTATTGTGCTGCATGGCCTTTTTCATTCTCAGTATTCAAGTATCACAGCTGTCATGCCACAAGGTGCATTAAAAAGGAGAGATTACAAGCTGATGGCTGTGTGATCTCTTCATATGAAATCCAGCTCCATATGCATCTGGTTGAAGAGCTGCTGTTATTTGACACCCACTGAGCCTAGTTGCAATTTAGTCCTTCTGAGAGCTTTATTATTAAGCTCATTATTTACCTTCACTGAAATAGAAATAGCAACTCTTTGCACAAGTGATTCAAGTAAAAGTGCAGACGAAGTATCTTTAGGACAAAACTGGCATTCTGTCACCAGTTATGAACAGCTGTAGGCAGGAGGAAGGCAACATTTCTAAAGCAGGTGTGATCTGCATGATTTGCTTGTCTGAATAAAGTGGTGAAAAGGCCATACCAGAAAGCCCTTTGTGATTAACACTCTTAAGAGCACACAAAGAACTTTCCACTTTATAGCCTTTATCTTTACAAGATATTAGCTTGCAATCCTAAAACAGGATCTCAAACTCAGTAAGTTTATTTGACCCATCTAAGAACTTACAAATCCTTCTGCATCTTAACATGTGCTTCATTGAAGATACTCTGACCAAGGAATGTGGAAGAATTGTGGTTACCTTTACCTTGCTGACAGTACATTTTTGCAGATCCCTTTCTCTTAGGATTTGTTGCTTTGCTGGAATTGAAATAGTTTGAAAACAGGTCAGCTTCATTAAAACTAAGCCCAGAAATTTAAAACAAACCAAAAAGCTCTGCTTTGCCAAAGGTACAAAAGTGTTTACATATTTAGTGTTGATGTTTTGCAGCAATTGTCTTGAGAGTTTTCAGTTTTGAGACGTATCTATTTCAAATACATTTATTTTCAACACCACTGTGAGAATGTTATACTATTGTTATGTCATCACATTGAAGTGACAAAATTGATGTGTGACAGCTTATTGAAATGAAGATATGTCAAAAATTCATGGAGCTTTTACAAGTTGTCCTGTTTCTATCCTAAATGATTATTTCTGTTCTCTGTATTTAATAACTTTTGGGTTTAGAAAATATATTTGGTTCTCTTCAACAGAAATTAAAGTGAAATTGTAGTTTTTATTCATTTGTATTAGTGCTAAGAAGCAGCTGATTTGGAGAGAGTATAATTTGTGGGGAAAGGGATGCAAATTCAGCTGAAATTTTGATTTATTATAAATATATGTAAGGTACTTGAAGTATTGGCATATCTTATTTCAGTATATTAGTAATGTTCAAAACCCAGTGTATTTTACTTTATATACATGTATGTTAGTATGTGATCCTTATCCCTATAAGAACTAATAGCACCCAAGGAAACATCCCCTCTCATTTCTGTTTTATTTGCTCTTCACATCTGTGACATAGCAATAATAATCACTACCCCATATTGTCTCTGAAAACTACTTCAGAGGTAAATATTGTGACCATTTGGCAATGTGACACACACAAATGTAGGTAACTTAATAGAAGCAATAGCAGTTAACAAAATGCAGTGTCTGTGAGTACCTGCTCAAAAATCTAATGGTTGTGCTGATCAGACATTTGTGTCCATTTTCATTTGTTTTGTAAATGCTTAAAGGCTTATGTGTACTCAAATGTTTAAGAAATTGCTGGTTTTCATAGGTACATACATTCATATGCCAGCTGGCTGCGCAGAAATGACAATATTTGCTTGTCTTTACTAAGCATGTTTCAGTTTAGGAAAGGCTAACTTATCAACTGGCAGCATGAAAAAAGGTGAAAGGCTCAGTAACTAGCATTCAGCCAATGTGTAGGATACCAGGGTTACTCTGAAAAAAACCCCAAAATTAAAAAGTCACTTGACATAAAAGACTAGAATTCTAAAAGATATGAAACAAAAATCAAGTTTTTTTGTGTTTATGGGTTGAGAGGGAGATTTTGTTTATTTTTATTTTAAATATAGAACCTTTCAATGTCCTGGTTGTTTCTGAGCATATTTAAGAGCAGAAAGGAAATACTCTGGAAATGCTGATATTTTAGTCTCACCATATAGTTTTTAGAGCACTTTGAATTGTAATTGCCTACCATAACTTTTCCTTGCAAGTGGTATGAAAAGCTGTTTGCATCTGAATTAATCTGTCCAAATCAGACTAACTGGAACAGGTTTTCAACATTTTTAAATCTGTGCTTTAATTTAGCTATGCAGACTGGAACTTCTGAGAGCTGTATAATGGTTTATCTGGTATGATCTGTGTAATGGATGTTTTCTGTATAACATTCTTGAATGAATATGTTTTTGTTTCAAATTTTAAGAGGTTATTTTTTAACTTGGTTGAGCAGCTAGAATGCTTCCTCAGCTAATGACATATTTGGTCTGCTATTTGCTTTTTAAATTGGATTCAGATTTTTGGCTTGGCTAAGTTGCTTAAACTTTAGAGTAAACAGTTTTCTCATACAAGTCAAAATAAGCTAACTTTATATGTCTTTCTGTGGTTTTAAGAAAAGGCAATATATTTAGCTCATCTTCAAAATATATATGTTATATATACTTAGAAATATGTAGTACACTTTCATGTGTGTATTTTGGATAAATATTTGGATCACATCCTAGGCCTTCAGAAAAAAAATGTTTATCTTACGGCCTTGTTTACATTAACATTAAATATGTTTAGAAGAAAGATTCTAGGAGAGTTATTTTACTTGCTGGCTAGGAAAGAGTTAATATGGTTTGGCTTGATCTTGATTAGAGCTTCTTTGCTATATCGCAGTAGGTGCTAGACTTCCATGACTAATGACGCTGTGGTATCATTTATTGCAGATATTTATCTGACTGGCTGCTACTCCATCTACTTAGGTTCACCATAGACATTGATGATACATAGTGCTCAGTAGTCCCCAAATTACTAAACTTTCATCTCAGTGCTGCATAGGTTTTCTTTCAGTCTCTTGTCCTGACATGCTGTCTCTAATAATCTACAAACAGCCCTCTTTGTCTTCCGTTGCACTCAACCCATAGTGTTAAAGCTTCAAACCTCACTAAACTTGTTATTTTAATGCATTTCAGAATATTTGGTTATAATTGGGCTACAAGAAAGGAAAGAAATTTTAAAAAAAGGGCAAAACCCCTCCATTCTCATGAATGAGAAACTTGCTGCCTGATTTCCAGAACAATTTTTCACATCTGAAAGACATGCATAGCCCAAGTAATTCTCTGAAAAAGATCACCCACAAGTGTTAATGTTTGAATAAACTAGGTCAAGTCAATGATTGATTTGATATTCAGCCAACTCTACGGTTTCAGTGTTGAGCTAGAACATATATTGCCTCATACCTTCAATCCATAATGAAAGATGCTGGTGACATAACCTCAGGTGAGATCATGTAGCCCTAGTCAGGAGAAGAGAAGTTCACTATCTGTATAGGAGCTCAAAGTTAAGGCAGCTGTCCCAAAGATATATTTCACAGGGTCAGAGTAAAGCAACTGAAAAAAAATAAAAATGCAGCTTGTAGAACATCAACTGAATATTATTTATGCAGTCTGTAGTCCTTGAGGTTTACTTCAAGTTTTTGTCCAGCTGTGTAAAATACCATTCCAGCAACAACCAATGATATTTAATTTATAAACACATTAGCGAGCTTGTTAATAATAGCTTTAACCAGGTATATCTCTCACGCTGAAAAATACTAACCATTTTAAGCCTGTCATCAACTGGATTTTTAGCAAAGTAGGTGGATTACAGGTACCTGTCAGGTGTTTAGAGAAAATAAATGTATATTTTAAAGCCCAGTTTTCTCACTGTACTGCAATTTATGCTCCATGGAGCCTGTAGGCACAAGAAATTCATTGTTCTGTAGAAAACTGGCTTGCCATTCTCTCTTTTCCTTGCTGAATGAAAGTAATTGACCGTATTTAATGTAGCTTTTGGCCACAAATGTTAGGATAAATATCTTTCACTTTTGCACTACAGGACTGTAACACACTTCATCTACTAGGACCCACCAAATAAAACAAATATCGCTATTGAGAAAAGAACATAAAAGCTCTGAGCAGTAGCTGTGAGCACGGTCATGTTCTGTGGAATGCAGTTTTCTTTAAAGTTTGTGGTAGATTTATATTTGTTGTCACTTATTAATATTTTCCTGCTACAGATCTCTCAACAGTATTTTCCCTCTAAAAGAAATGTACAATATCATCAAAGAACAGTCTTTGTATTTAGACACATTTAATATCAATTTATTAAAACTTCATTGCTAATCCTTCCTGAATTTTGGTTATGTATCCAGTATCTGAAGGGCTCTACAAGGGAGCTGGAGAGGAACTCTTTGTTAGGAACTGCAGTGATAGGACAAGGTGTAACAGATTCAAATTGAAGGAGGGGAAATTTAGGTTAGATATTAGAAAAATGTTTTTTACTGTAAGGGTGGTCTCAGACACTGGAACAGGTTGCTCAGGGAAGTAGTTAATACCCCAACCCTGGCAGTGTTCAAAGCCAGGCTGGGTGAGGCCTTGAGCAGCCTGGTCTAGTGGGGAGGTGTCCCTGCCCATGGTAGGGGGGATGGGACTAGGTGATCTGTAGGGTCCATTCCAAACCCTAAAATTCTATGATTCTATGTCAGTTATGTGTTGAGTATTGCTGTATTTTAGGGTTTGTTTGTTTATTTTTATTTTTTTTTTAAGCAATTCTTACAGCTTGCTACTTTTTTCAAATTGCTCTTCTCATCTTCCTAAAGGTCTTGGGTTTTGTAATTTGATTTATGTGATAACCTTGAAACAAGGAGAGACATTAATAGGCCGTTCTGTTTTAATGAATGGCTTGTCAGGTACTGGTTGACTACTCAGGGGCCAGAAACCCTCTTCCTCCAGGCACTGTTTAAAAGGACAAGGCTTCAGGCTCTCAGTCATGTCTGTGTCTAGCCTCATTTAATATTCAACAGCTGTCACAAATACCATTGGTTCGAAGGATTCATTTGATTAGTAATGGCTTTGATATTTATTTTCCTCTCTTAAACTTGTTTATTTTTGACTTTTTAGATTCAAGGAGGAAGACCTGGCTTGACTTGGAAATACTGAAATTGGTTGAGTGCACGCAGCCAGTTCTGGGTCAGAAATGCCTGAGGAACTCTGTGCATGTAAGCAAAGGAAGAACTTAGCCAGATCCTTCAAAGACAAATGTCTCCTTATTTGCTTGATAATTCATGATAAATGGTTGCTTTCTTTTCTTCAGCCATTTAAAGTACTTAAAAAACCAGATTTCACTGAGTGTCATCAATAATCATGGATTAATTTTCCTTAATTTTTTGATTCCTACCACTGTTCTAGTTTTGGGGTTTTTTTTAGTTTTGGGAGGATTGCTTGGGGCTTTTATTTCTCCCTGAAAGAGCTAATGGTTACAGTGATTGTTACACCCTGCTGTGGAAGGCAGTGGTAGAACTCTGGCCGAAGCATTTGAGCATTTCAGAAAATAGTACCTAAACAGGAATTGCAATGATTTCTAATTTTCAATCTTGTTATTGATAGAAATCATAGTAAAAAAATAGATCAAACACAAACCCCCTGGATTCCTTGTCCACAAAAGTATTGCTTATCTGCACTTACTACTTCTTTCTTAACCTTGTGGTTGTTGGTGCATGAAATGTTCTTGAGCCCCTTTTTAACAATCGCAATTTGTTTGTTTCTCTTTCTGTATCATTTGGCTATCTGATTTTTAGTCAACAATGCTCTATCCAGGGCCATCTGTCTGGCAGATTTGGTCTGAAAAGAAAATTGAAATTATTTGCACGCTGCACATAAATGTCTGCTCTGTTTTTAAAAAACATTCCAGAAATATGAAGTGCATGCATGCACAAATTATTAAATGCAGAAAAAATTGAATATAGAGAGCTGTCACTGAAATAAGCAGGAAATTTCATTCCTGTGATCAGAGAACAGTGAGCTGAGTTTTAGTGTCCTAGAACTTGGCCCCTCTTAACAAATTGCTCTGTTCA
>NW_008649847.1:144298-147078 GCF_000695815.1 Acanthisitta chloris
GAGTGTCATGCACAGTGATCCTATTATTTCATTGTGAGTCCACTCTGACAGATTTCATATACCCATACCTAGAGTGTTAGTTGAAGTTCTACTTTGTTTTAGAGCAGGTATTAAATTCAGGCAAATGCACATTGGATGATAGTTGTGACAGTGGAAGAATTGCACGCAAATAAATTCTGAAATAGGGGAACTGGATTTAATAAAAAGACCATTGCTTGGGAAATAAGAAGTGGTTATTTATAAAGAGATTTCTCTGAGCTGTAGCTTTTGTCAGATATTCTCAAGAAATTTGGAAAGAATATTTGCTATGTGCAATAGGAGTTTCTCATCAGAGAGAACAGCAATAAAGAGCTGGAACAGTTTCAGTGCAGTACAGGTGTCTGACACATACATTCACAGAATTACACTTCTTAATAGATTCTCTGGTCAACCTAATATAGCTAAATCCTAGAGATAACTGAGTGATAGAGCTCAACTATTAGTTGTATATAATTATTTTGTGTTTGATACTGTATATTACACTTCAGCTTAAATGTGGCGTCACTGGGCAGGCATCACCTTCAATACTTGTTTTGCTCAAAGCTATGTTTTTGGTAAACAGTTGGGCCTTTGGTTTGCCTAGTTCCTTTTACAGATTTTAATCTTTCTAGTGGGTGTTCCTGGGTCAGCTTAACAAAATGTTCAATATTTTGTCTTGTTTGAAGTTTGGGTATATGTCACTAGGCTTGTTAACAATGTGTAGATGTAAGCTTGAGCTAGGAGGGAAGAGCCCTGGTTTCTCATCTTAGCATTGATGCTCCTATTGTGACAGGTTGGCCTGTTAATGGAGCGGGAGTCGCACGGTTTTCATATTTGTAAGTGGAGAGCTTTGCCACATTCTTTGTTGTTGGCTGCTTGAAGGCTCACAGGTTAAGGGAAAGTGTTGGGTTATCCACTGGGGGAGAAGGTGTTCTTTTTTAAAAGAACTGTACCTGTTTTAAGTTACTCTTGGTTTGCTTCATATGAGGTCGTTTGTGGTATCTGTGGAGGAAAATCAAGAGAGAACTTAGATTTATTTCACAGGCAACAAGCTGTCACCCAACTTGGTTGGCTTTTCAGATCTATTAATAAGTCATCCCACTCTTTTGTGACAGAGACAGGTTTGCTCAATAGGCAGGTGCTTGCAAGTAGCTCGCTCGCATTTCAGGGTGGCAAGCTTAAGTTCATTTTGCTTGGTTGTTCATGCTAAATCATAATGCAAAAGGTACAAGGGTTAACCTTTGATGTTTGTTACTGGGTTTATTAATTATTATTTCATCTTTCCCTTATGGTACGTAATCTCTATCATGCCATGAGAAAACTTTTCTATCACCCATACTATGTTGGAAGAATTATTTAGTTTCTATAGATGAGTGGTTTTTGGCTTGTGGCTGTGTTGGTGTCGTTGGGCTATAGTTGGCATTGAGATGACTTGGGAAGGGCAGATATCTTTCAGGTGTAAGCTGAATGCTTTACTTATAGCTACATCTCGGTAGACTAAGTGCACCTTCTGGTACACTTACCTTGTTACGACTTACCTCATCTTTAGCTTGGTAGTATATTAATCATTTGGGCTAAGAGTTTGTGAGGAGGGTGATGGGTGGTGCGTATGTGCCCTAGAGCTAGCTTAAAGGGGACATTGCATGTACACTGTAATAGCCAAACAAATCACCAAAAGTATGTAGAACAATTCTGGTGAAATCTTGCAACATTTCTGTGATTTGTTCAGTTTCTATATCTTTTGACTGTTGCTACCTGGCATTTTCACAAAGGAAGGATTAAAAGACAGGAAAAAAGATAACTCCTTACAACAAAAATGCTTTTAGAATGAATTTATTAACTGGTTGTCCCTTTCAAAGTCCTGTATCCATCTTCAGACTGGTTTTATTTGACATTTCATTAACTGATACACTTTTGGTCAGATTCTGTCTTCTATTCAGAATGTTCAGGTAGGTGACTGATCTACTAATTTATATGGCCTATAAGAAGTGGATCTGTACTCAACATATATTAGTAGATTTACCTTCAATATTAGTTTGTGTTCCTTCAGTAGAGAGAAAAAATATACATATTTCTCTTAATCATAGATTTAAGATCAGGACACCTTTGGTTGGAAGTACTCTTTAAAGGATGCGGATTGAATGAGATTGGCCTGCCATCAACTACAAGACTATCACGGCTTTTGGGTTTTGATCCACTTTTGCTTTAGAGACTAGGAGTTTAAAGTGTTAAAATTAACAGGCTAAAATGTAATCTTTATCCTACCAGCCCTTCTACCCTGATCTCAGACTTTGTCCTTCTACCAGTATGGACTATGGTTTGATATCAAATTGGTTTTAGCATCTATAATTCCACGTCATATAGAAAATGCATATGAACATAAAAAGCAGTCTATATTGCTATTGAATTCTGTTAACTGACCTAATCAAAAGCACCATCAAATCTACTGTAAAATCTAAGATGTTGTCTTTCTCTCTCTGTATATATAGATATATATCTATCTATATTTCTAAGTAAGTAAAACCAAAGGGACATAGTGATGAATTCATTCAAGCTGGCAATAATAACTGATCTGGGTGCAGAGATGGATTGTTAAACATACTTTGGGAGATATTGTGCAGAAGGAGAAAAGAATCATTAGGAAAAAGGGAAGCAGAGGACAGTCTATTTTACAACCAGGCACTGTGGAACTAACAAATAGGTGATGGCTGTCAGGTTGATAGTTCTGTGGGTTTTTTAAGGGTGTGTGTATATATACATAT
>NW_008649848.1:0-5326 GCF_000695815.1 Acanthisitta chloris
CTGTAAGGTCCATTCCAACCCTTAAAACCTGAGCCCCTCAATTCAGGAACGATATAGAGGTGCTGGAGCGGGTCCAGAGAAGAGCAACGAGGCTGGTGAAGGGACTCAAGCACAAGTGCCATGAGGAGAGGCTGAGGGAGGTGGGATTGTTTAGCCTGGAGAAGAAGAGGTTCAGGGGAGACCTTATCACCCTCTACAACTCCCTGAACAGGAGGTTGTAGTCAGGTGGGAGTTGGTCTCTTCACCCAGAAAACCAGCAGCAGGACAAGAGGGCACAGACTCAAGCTCTGCCAGGGGAGGTTTAGGTTGGATATTAGGAAGAGATTTTTTACAGAGAGAATGATCAGGCATTGGAATAGGCTGCCAGGGGAGGTGGTGGATTCGCCATCCCTGGAGGTTTTCAAGCTGAGACTGGATGTGGCACTTAGTGCCATGGTCTAGTAACGGCAGTAGGGTTGGACTCGATGATCTTTGAGGTCTCTTCCAACCTTGTTGATTCTATGATTCTATGATTCTATGGGCTGCTCCAATATGTGAGTGAACATGCAAATTGTGAGTTTCCAACCCAAATCACCACCTGAATACATCTCATCCTGATGCAGATAGAAGCCCTTGTGTTGCAGCTCTCCTGCCTTGCACCCATGGGTGGGGGGAGTCCAGCAGAGCCAAGGGAGTTTGTTTGGCAACTCCCAAACGAGGTGCACCCAAAGCCCAGCTCGTTGCCCTTGTGCATGTATTAGGCTTCCTTGTTCTCATGACAGAAGGTTTAAAACCAAAATATTAGTCTTAAGAAGAAAAACTAAAGAGCACAACAAACTTCCTGTGAGCAGCACTGGGAATTCTTCACATTTTTTGAGGAGGAGGTTGTTTGTGGGTTGTTTTTTTGTCTTTTTTTTATGCTTGTGGTATTGAACTGATATTTTCCTGTCTTATCCCTTGGGTTTTTTTCCCAGCTCATTGGTTTTCCCCATTCCCTGCAAAGATAATCTTTGGATTAATGCTATTTTTTTTTAACATCAAATTTCTGATTTGCACTGAGAAAACACAATGAAGTCATTGCAAGGCCTGAAAACTGGAAAAAGTCCTCCTGGGCTAAGTCTCTGACAAGGAGGAGATCCAAAACACAAGTCAAATATGACTCTTGCAATCTGCCACCACTGGCTCAGGCCAGGAATGAATTCATGACAAGCAACACCCTGGAACATATTTACAGCCCAACTCTGTAGCCAGCCAGAAATCCCCAACACTGAAATGTCAGCTCAGAAACACATGGATTACTTGGGAAGGCCTTCTGGAGCCAAGGTAAACTTGGGGGAATTGGGGGAATCTCTCAGCATGACTTGGGAGCAGCAACATCCTGATACTGCAACATCTCCTCTTGGCATGGTCCTGATGGGTGATTTCTGTCACATCCTATCTCCCAAGGGCTGCTGGTTTGTCCTAAAGCAATTTTCCTGGCAGAAATCCATGATTTCATCCAGTCTGAGGTGTTTTGTGGGATATAGCTGACCTTCCTCATTTTGACTTTTCCTGTAGGGATAAACTTCCCTCTCTATGACAAGATGGGTTATATCTTTTAGTCAGAGCTGGAATAAATGATCCAGATCCATCCCAATGTTCAATTTCTCTTTGGAAATTTGTTTCCTGGGGGATTTGAAAATGTTTTTGCCATGAATTTCCAAAGTGGAGAACATTCCCAGCCATCCTGGCAAGCAGCATCTCCAAACATCCTACAGCACAGCACCCAAGAAATGGGGAAAAACCTCTCCACCCACAAAGATTCATTTGTGGTCTCCTACTAGAGGTTGACCCAAGCAAATCCTCTCTTGCAAGTGATACTTTTGCCCCTGTTTTTTCCAATCCTGGAATTTTTATCCAGACAAAAAGCTGGTGTTGGTTCCTCAGCTCTGCATATACCCTGGGGAAGGGTTGCCCATGGCATGTGGATATGACACTTGGGGACATGGTTAGTGGTGGCCTTGGCAGTGCTGGGGGATTGGATGGGCTTGATGATCTTAGAGGACTTTTTCAACCTCAGTGATCCTATGATTCTAAGGAGAGGGTTGGAAAGCCTACGGGTTTTGGGATCCTGAGCCTGGATTTCTCTAGGACAGGTGGGTGAAGGGGCTGAGTGGATGTGCATGACCCAAATGCAGTTTTGAAGACCCAGCTGGGATTTACATTTACATTTACAACAAGTACATGGTTGAGGTGGTGCTTTGTGAGCCATCCCAAAGCTGCTGCCTGCAGACACCCATTTCTATTCCCACACTGGGATGGGAGTCTGGGATTTAATGCTTGGAGGCAGCAGATGCCATTACCATCTGGCACAACTGACTCAGCCCAACTATGATCCTGAAGGCAACATATCCTTCAACATCCACCAGGACAACCAAAGACAGCAACTTGCAACACAAATGGTGCCACAGGGAGTATTTTCCCACTCCCTGGACCATGCTGCTCATAGCCATGAGATGCTGCTTCCCAATCCCAGCTCCAGGATGCTGCAGTGGCTTGGGATAGTGCAAAGACTTCATGACTTCACCCTGTCCCTCTTTCAGTCCAGCTGCCTTGAGGTGTTTGATGAATATAAAACCTATTCCCAGTGAATTTCAGCAGCACAACATAGCCTCTATTTTACCATCAGGCTCTGAGGCAGCTCAGCTCCTGGGAGACAGATCTTTATGGGAGACCATAATGGGATCATTTCTTGCTGGAGTGGTTCATTGGTGCAGAACTGCATCCAACTTTGCCAAGGTTTCCTTTATTTCTTGTGGTTAAAGACTTGGAGATCTCTCCAGGCATTTTTAACTTCTAAAAGTTACAGCATGGATAGTGAGAGCTGCAGGGATTTATATCTTCACAAGGTCATGGAAAACATCACAAATTAAAGGAATGAAGTGAGGTCATGGTGGCAGCTGAGGAATCAGAGATTCCCAGTCTTGAATGCTGCAACACACACTTCAGGATGGAGTCCCAAAGCACCCAGAGAGAGGGGAAAGCACCTAATGGGAATTTCCTTGGAAAACCCACAAGTGCATCCTTGTCTGCTACTTCAGGACCTTTGGATGAACTGACAGTATGAGCAGTGACCCTATGAAATGCCAATTTGACCCTATGAGATGCCAATTTTGGGGCTCCAGGCAAGTGCTTAGAAGGGATTTGGAGACCACAGCCATGCTGAGCACTATATTTCAATGAGGAATGCTCACTGGAGCACTCAAAATGATGGATACCAAAGCTGAACCCCCAAATAGCAGTTAAACCCCCAAATAGAAGCTTCCAGATGACCCAATAGGGTGATCCTGCAGCTACCCCTGAATCTCAGTGGTCTTCCCAAGCTGGGTTCCTTGGAAAACTCCAGGCCTAGGATTGGGAAGCAAATCTCATGGATGGCTTAGCTCAAATGCATTTTGCCACGGGCCTAATACTATGGAAAATTAAGGGGTAGGTTTCATCTTCTCCTTTCTTCTCTTAAGCATATTTAGAATTAATTGAGCTAAGTATTGGAGTGAAATAATTTTTCTGCTTTGGAAAAAAAATCCAGACCAATTTTTTTTTAGAACACTCAGGAAAAAAAAAGGCTTTTAGTCCAAACCTCTTTTTGAGCCACTTTGAGTGTGCAGTTTGCCAAACCATGGCTCAGCTTTGTAATGGGAAATCTGTCCTGGGTGTCTCCCAGCACTGATGTGCTCTGTGGTGGCATTCCTTGGAGAGCAAATTGTGGGAATTCACCCCAAATCCACTACTCATGGGTCAAAATAGGGAAGTATCCTTTGAGAAACACCTTCTGGAAAAGGTGTTATTGGGCAGGTCCATCAGCAGTCACCAAAATGCTGTTGCTCCCCTGAATATATGAATGAAGAACACATGAATATATGAATACATGAATATAAATCTCAGTAATCCCAAGTGAAGGAGCTGAAGAGGCAGAAAGAGGAATAAAACCAGACTAGTGTTCTGAGGATTGATCAACATCATAGGATTCCAGACTGGTTTGGGTTGGAAGGCCCTTAAAGCTCATCCAGTCCCCCCCCCTGCCATGAGCAGGGACACCTTCCACCAGCCCAGGTTGCTCCAAGCCCCATCCAACCTGGCCTGGAACACTCCCAGGGATGGAGCAGCCACAGCTGCTCTGGGTAACCTGCGCCAGAGCCTCAGCAGGACACTCACAGGGAAGGATTTAGATGAGGAACTCAGGATTCTTGCAGGGATTATGAACTGGAATGATGTTTTGCTATTAACAGGAAAAGGATCTCAGAGAAGATGAAGAAAGAGGACAGACATGGATACTTTTAGTGCAGCGACCAAGCCAGAAAACTGGGAGGTGCTGCTATAGGGATATCCTGTTCTCAGAAGAAGAAAAAGTCAGATTTCTGAGGTATTTTTATTTCACTACTTTCACAAAGCTCTGAAAAACTCTTTGTCTGGACCCAACCAGAACTGCTTGTGGGACCAGCACTGAGTTTTTGCTCCTGGCATCAGCCTCTCTGTCCCTTTTGTGCAACAACTTCTCTTCCCACTGAGGTCAGGACTGAACAGAAAGCTCTGCTTGTTTGGAAGCACAAAGTTTCCTGTAGAAAAACATTCAAATTAAACATTTCAATGGTGAGAAACCTTCCCTCCCACCCACACTCGCCTTGCTTGGTTCTCTGCATGGAGCAGCCCTCACATTGCAAACCCACTGCTCATTCCTCTGCTCCTGCTCTTTCTGGGACATGAGGCATCATCCTCAGGATGACGAGGAGCTCAGGATGATGAGGAGCTCAGGAAGATGAGGAGCTCAGGATACTGGGGAGCTCAGGATACTGGGGAGCTCAGGATGATGGAGAGCTCAGGATGATGAGGAACTAAGGATAGAGAGGAGCTCAGGATGATGGGGAACTCAGGATACTGAGTAGCTCAGGATGATGAGGAACTCAGGAGGATGAGGACCTCAGGATACTGGGGAGCTCAGGATGATGATGAGCTCAGGATGATAAGGAGCTCAGGATGATGGGGGGCTCAGGATGATGGGGCTCTCCAGATGCTGGGAAGCTCATGAGTCTCTGCTGATCTCCTGGACAATGTGCCACTTAGGGATATAGTTTAGTGGTGGATTTAGTTCTAGGTTAACACTGGACTCAATGATCCTAGAGGTGTTTTCCAACCTAACTGATTCCATGATTCTATGAAACACATGCTCATCCTTCCTGAAGCTCTCCATCTCCATCCCGTGGCATGTGCCGCTTCTCATAGTCCATGCCATGTAGTACATCTCTTCTGTGAAATACACACCAAGATCTCACAGGGAAACCTTGAAGCCAGACAGAAAAAATGTAGGGAA
>NW_008649848.1:5359-27753 GCF_000695815.1 Acanthisitta chloris
ACTGCATTTCCATCCTCCTCCCATCCCAGCTGCAACACAAAGGAGGGGAAATGTAATAAAGTGTTTAAAAAGTCATATTTCAAGTTAACTAACCTTGTCTGATGCTCCAGAACAGCCTGTGCTGGGCTGAGGTGGAGTCTTGGAAGAAAACTGAAGGGTTGTTCTTGCTTGGTCTGAACTGGTTCGTTGAGTCATGCTCTTAGTTAATCCCTGGCATGGGCACAGCACACACAATCCTGCTGGAGGGGAAAAACTCACTCAGGGAAAGTTCAAGCTGTTCGTGCTCCTCTGAACA
Organism: Acanthisitta chloris; assembly: GCF_000695815.1. Classification (NCBI taxonomy): domain Eukaryota; kingdom Metazoa; phylum Chordata; class Aves; order Passeriformes; family Acanthisittidae; genus Acanthisitta; species Acanthisitta chloris. The sequence continues at coordinate 5,655 of NW_008649848.1, forward strand.
GACAAAGACTTCTTGTTTGGCAGGAGGGGGAGAGCAGAGAGGAAGAGGGATGCGAAGAAGGGCGAGGGATAGTGGGATGGGACTGAAGAAGAGGCGGATTTGGGATGCCTGCCCAGCCCCAGCCAGCTGGGATGCATTTTTGCAATGCTTGAGCTGTGTCAGGAAGAGACATTCCCCATGCCAGAGGGATGTGCAGGATGGGACAAAGTGTGGGTCTCGGTGGGGTGGGAAGAGCAGGATTTGGGGAGGAACATCAGCTCCCTGGAGAAGAACCATCAGTGGTGTGGGGAGAAGGTGGGATGGAGAAAGTTAGAGTGGTCAGCATTGGAATATTGCCCACGGAGGTGGTGGAGTCGCCATCCCTGGAAGTGTTTAAGAGGCATCTGGATGTAGTGCTGGAAGATATGGTTCAGGATTTAATTTAAGGGTTACAGCAGTGACAGCTTAATGATTGGACTTGATGATCTTAGAGGTCTCCTCCAACCTTCTATGACCCTAAGTTGGCTGATGCATCAGAGCTGGGCAGGCTTTCCTGAGCAGCCAGGTGGATGGATGCTTCATTGGTACAACAGCTCCAAGAAGGCAGAGGTTGGAATGTCCCTTCAGAATAGACACAAAGCAATTCATAGTTCCATAGTATGTTAAGCGGTTGGAATGGAGCTTAGAGATCACCCAGTGCCAACCCCCTGCCCTGGGCAGGGACACCTCCCACCAGAGCAGGTTGCTCAAGGCTTTAGCCAACCTGGCTGTGAACACTGCCAGGGCTGGGGCAGCCACAGCCTCCCTGGGCAACCTGTGCCAGTGTCTCACCACCCTCACAGGGGAAACTTCTGCCTAAGATCTAATCTAAATATGTCTCTTTTAATATCTCCCCATTACTCCTTGTCTTGTCACTACAGCTCCTAACAAAGTTCCTAAGAAATTCCCTTGGGAATTTTCCTTGGGAAAACACTGCAGGGACCCTGTGTGAAAGGCTCTGCTTGTCTTGAGAGTCTCTTCCATCTCTCCCAGCTGCCCCATCCCATACAAGGAGAGGTGGTGGGAGAGGAGTGGCCACTGAAGGACCTTTGTCCAGCACACACATCCATGCTGACCTGAGCTCAGGTGCCTTAGGAGGTCTCAGCAGGTCAGGACTGTGATGAGACATGTGGCACAGCACCAGGCAGGTCAACCTCCTCCTCCTCACCTCCACTCCTGTCATCAAAGGGTGGCAGCAAGGTAAACACCTCCTGCTCTGCTGGCTGACTTCTAGGCCTCAATTAGAAAGGCAAAACTGGGATTTAATGGGATGCCTCCAAGCTGGCCATCAAGCAAGACGCTGGTGGGTCTGCAGGGAACATCTCTTAGTTTATACTATGGAGGATCACAGGAGCATTATCCAAATGTGATCTAATAAGCAAATAAATAATCTGCAAATCAACTGCAGCTCTGACAAGTTCCTGCACTTCCCCACTGCCCTGGAACTGCTCAGGGCACTGAGGTTGGGTAATTTTTCTTGCCTTAGATTCCAACTGGTGTTGCTATATGAGGAGCAAAGCTGCAAAAGAAGTGGGAGGAAGGGGAACAGCTCTGTGAGCAGAACTTTATGCCAACAGTTCTCCTGCTCACCTCATGCTGCTACCCCTCAGCCCCTTATACTCATGGATAAGGGCACATGGTGATGATCAGCTCTTGTCCTATGCCCCAGCCCATCCCCTTCAGCACAACTGTTCCCTGTGGGATGAACGCAGCAAACCATGGGTGAACTCTGGGCAGAGAATAAAATTTCTATTACATATAATATTATACAGCCCATAAAATCATCTTACTGCACCTTATATTCTCCTTATGTCCATATTGTCCCTCTCGTCTCAATGTCACTGATCACCTAAGTTTGCAGCATCTTCTAGATCAGGATGGAGACAGAGTGAATTGTCAAAGTCAGTTTGTATTGGCTTGCTCCTAGAACATTCCTACCCTTAAATCCTTACTCAGCTTTAAGCCAGGTTTCCACATTTCAAAGGGATGTGCTTTTTTTATCCCACCACACTTCCTAAGTGAGTCTTCCCCAGGTGTCTCTGGTGGGAAATGAGGCTGAGTGTGAGTCCAAGTTGTCTTCACAAAGGAGCTTGGATTTAACAGATGATAGAAAAAGGAAACAATAGAGTAAAAACTATTCTCTTGGAAAATAGAAAGTCACGTTCAAGGCAATCCAGCGAGTGACCAGCATGGTCAGAAGATGAGCATGATGACCATCAGGGCTGCACAGGGACAGCAGGAAGGCTTTGATTCTTCCTTGTGAGGGTGCTGAGGCACTGGCACAGGTTGCCCAGAGAAGCTGTGGCTGCTCCATCCCTGAGAGTGTTCCAGGCCAGGTTGGATGGGGCTTGGAGCAACCTGGGCTAGTGAAAGGTGTCCCTGTCCATGGAATTGGATGATCTTTTAAGTTCCCTTCCAATCCATACCATTCTGGGATTGCTCTGCAGGATCAGTCTGCCTGGTGCATCTTGGTACTTTGGGAGGGCCAGTCAGTAACAGCGATTTTCCCAGCATGGAGAATAATTCCAGCCTGAGCAGCCAGTCCTGCATTTTGGAATGGTCATCATCTTGTTGAAGAGGTTGGAATCCCTGAGGCAGGAAGGTTGTGCTGGGAGGACACTCTGTGATGTGCTGAGACCACTAGGTTTGACTTCCAGCTTGGGGCTGCCATGGGGTGATGCTGCATATGTCACTTCAGGCTCACTGGGTCAATATTGTGTTTGGGGAGGAATATCACCCAACCAAATAACCCCCTTTCCTTTTGTGAGAATATCCATCTGAACATCCAGCTGGATGGATAAGACCCACCTTTTAATACCTTCTTTAATACCTTCTTCAATAGCCTTTTTACATTTATATTTTAGAATCCAGCAGCAACACTCCCCTTCATGGAGGGTGTTTTGGGTGGACAACTGCCTCCTGGGATCTCCTCCCCAGTCTGTAATCCTTTAATGTGAGCTTTATGGATATTCCATGGAGCTTAGGTTTTAATGGCAAGTTAGGAGCCTCTCCCTGCTTTTGTTAAGGCAATGTTCCACCTGGCTATCCTGGTGCTGGCAGGTAGGAGCAGTGGTTGGATCCTCTTTTCCCTGCCCACCAGAGCTCACATCCTTCTTGTTTGTGCCAGTTTTCCCTTTCTTTTGTGGTCGCCAGCTGGCTCTGAAGATGCCCAGCTGCACAAAACTCCAGTGAAAGGGGGAAACATCATCCAGCATCTCCCACCTGCAAGGTATTTGGTTTCTTGGGGCCTTTTGAGCAGCTAAAGATGAGACTCTGATGCTCTTCACAGCTAGAAGTGACATTGAGCTGGTTCTTCTGGTTAATTAAATGCCTCTTTTCCTGAGCCTCCCCTGAAGTGAAAATTGTATCCTGCTGCACTGCAATGCTTGGTCACCTATGGAGTGAGTTGTTGGCAGGCTGGGGTGGTGTTTGCAAGGATTTCCAGGGCTTGGGCTTCCTTCTTGGATCTGCCCAGGCTTTTGGGGCTCTTTGGCAGGAAAAAGGGTTTAAGGAGCTCCTGACACACCTGTGTCCACATCCTTCCACTGGGTTCCTCTCCCTGTGTGCAGGAGAGCCAAGAAGCCAACTGGCTTGCAAAGGTTCTGTTTTTTAGACCAGGATCAGCACAAAGAAGCACAATGCCCACAAACTGTTGGACAGGAGACAGCCACCAAAACCTCCTGGGATGGTGACAGAGGCCACCACTCCGATTGAGGGAGCTGTGGAAGGAGATCAACCAGCCCTGGGAGAAACTCTCTCCTTCTTGCCTCAGGGTGGCTTAATTATAACCTCACTTTAGTAGCTCAGGGGCCCTTTGATGTGGGGCCCTGATGCAGGTATCTCACTGAGATGTCTCCACATCAGCCAACTGTCTAGACTCCCTGTGCAGAGAGGACCAGCTGGGAGGGTGTGATTCAGCTTGGCTCACAGCTGATGTCTGCATCCCACCCAGGGTGACTCTTAATAAGATGAGTGACAATGAAATTGCAGCCCTGAACGGAAGCCACGAGGCTGTGAGACTCAGCCAGGAACCTGTCGGTGCCCCAGGAACCTGTCTGTGCCCGGGGCACAGGGCAAGCTGCTCCACACAGGCAGGGCTGGCAGGTTGCTCTGCCTCCTGTGACTGCTCCATGAATGATTCCACAGGCTCCCAAATCCACTGCATGGGTTGTTTTCCCTGTATCCCAAGTTATCCCTTTGCATCTTAAATGTTCCAGGCCAGGTTGGATGGGGCTTGGAGCAATCTGGGCTAGTGGAAGGTGTCCCTGCCCATGGCAGGGGGTGGGATGAGATGGTCTTTAAGGTCCCTTCCAACCCAACCCATTCTGTGATTCCATGATTCCATGATCATATGGTACTCACCAGCCAGGGACAAGCCATGCCTGAGTTCTGCATAATTTGGGGTGAAACCGTGACTTGATTGGAGCATGGGTGTCACCAGAATAGCTCTTGGCAGACAGTCAAGCTAATTAAAGTCCATTTAGAGGAAGGAGCTGCTTTTCCCATGACAGGAGGCAGCAGCTTTGTGGGCTCTAATAAAGCCAAGGAGGAAGGCATGGATGTGGTCATGGATAGAGGGATGCTGCTTATTAGGGGAGGAAGCATTATTTGTTCAATTACCTGGAAATACAGGAACATTTCCTGGCTCACACCAGAGAGACATGAGCTGATGGCACCACTGGTCTGTAAGGACATCAGCTGTATGCTCAGCAGAGCTGCTCCAGCAGCAAGTGGAGATGAGCCCTACTGGCACCAGTGAGGTCCCTCACAGAGACATTAGGGAAAATACAAAACAAATGGATAAATTTCCTTTATTCTCCTTGTTTGGACATAGAATTTCTCTGTGTGAAGTGGTCCCAGCACACTGCAGCTTTGCAAGGTGTCCCATGACCTGCAGAGTGGACCTGCACCCTTGGGAAGTTCTTTTAGGTTTTCCCAGCTCCCTAAACCCATGGCCTCTAACAGTGTCTGACAGCCACAGTGTCTCTGCTGTTGATGGTGTCAAAACATACACCTGGCCTAGGTTTAATGTTGACAGTGTCCTCCCCAGCATCTCAGGCCAGACCCCTCCATGGCCACCACCATGCCAGGGGATGTTTTGGAAGCTTCCATTTCTCAGCTGCTAGATCACAAGGCCTTGTTGTCCTGCACTTGTCTGCAGTGCTGGGGTAGGAGGATGTGATATGCTGTGTGATATCTTCCATTATAAGAGTGAAGCCACCTGAGAAATTCCATGGATGCACAGGAGTGAGTGGTACCACAGGTCCTACAAAGCCATGGAGGGGAAGTAGAGGAAAGGCTGATAACTTGGCCAGTGGCAAACAACTTAGAATCATCCAACTTGGGTTGGAAGGGACCTCATAGATCATCTCATTCCACCCCCTGCCATGGGCAGGGACACCTTCCACTATCCCACGTTGCTCCAAGCCCCACCCCAACCTGGCCTGGAACACTCCCAGGGATGGAGCAGCCACAGATTCTCTGGGCAACCTGTGCCAGTGCCTCACCACCCTCACAGACAAGAATTCCTTCCCAAATATCCCATCTAGCCCTGCCCTCTGGCAGTTTGAAGCCATTCCCCCTCATTCTGTCTCTCCAGACCCTTGTCCCAAGTCCCTTTGCAGCTCTCTTGGAGCTCCTTTAGGCACTGGAAGGGGTTCTAAGGTCTCCCCAGAGCCTTCTCTTCTCCAGGCTGAACACCCTCAGCTCTCCCAGCCTATCCTCATAGAAGAGGAAACATGCTTCCCAAATCCAGAAAAGAGGCAGAGCAGAGTTCCTGTACAGGCAGTTCCTGCGCCAGCAACACCTTCCCCACTTGGTGTTTTTCCCACTTTTGATCTTAAGAGTCAAATAAAACACCCGACAAGCAGATGACACTGTTCCCTCCCAGCCCTTCCTCTCCATCTGCAGCACGGTGAGGGCATGAAACCACTCCCTTCCAGGTCCTGACCTTTGGGAAAATGCCACAGCTGCAAGCTGAACAGCAATTTCACCTCTCAGTCTTGGTGGGCTTCAGGTCTGGTGTCCCTCAGGCATGTGTCTTCTGCAGGAAGCTCTGGTTTTTCATGATGGCCAGGCTTTTTCTGGGGAAAGAGCCCCATTTCCCCTCAAGGTGCCCTCAAAAAGGTTGGCTCAACCCAGATCTGGATTTCTGTCTCCCACCGCTCGCCTCTCCCCTGATAAAGATCCATGTGAAACTTATCTCCTCATCTTTCATTAAAATAAACCAATTAAGCAAGGCTGAGGAGCCCCTGATCCAGCCCAGCTTGGTCAGTTGGTGTATCCATGATTCCAAAGCATCTTCTCCCTCTGCTTCCCCTCACATCAAAGGGAGCCAGGGACCAGCCCTGTCCTTGGAGCACTTCGGCAAAGCACGTCAAGAGATTTGGGAAACAGCTGATTTAATGCTAAGGAAATTAGTAACCAAATGAGTCCTTAGCCAAACGGCTCCTCTTCTTGATCTTGGGAAAAGTGGTGTTTAAACCCTCTATCTCCTGCTTTTAGACTCAGGAAATGTGATTACACATCTGTCATTATTTTACTCTTCTGTGTTGATGGCTCATATTAAACAAACCACATTCCTGCATTGCTTAGTAATCTCTGCTGTTCCCTTTCCTCGCTGAGGAGACAAGTCCCAGCTTGACATCAATATCCCTGTTGATCACAGCTCTGCTGTTAACCAACCGACAGAGCTGTGGAGACACCAGCTGCAGGGAGAGTTCACACCACCAACCTCTTTTCTGCACCTTACTACAACTCTGCAGCCCCTTTTTGCCTGCCAAACATTTAGGTGAAGAGCAGGAGGAGCATAGAGAGACCCAAACCCTGAGGAGACCCATGTGATTCTTGGAACGGTGGTCCAGCCTCCCCCTGTCTTCCACTGAGCAGGTAAGAACATGCATTTCGGGGTTGGACACCAGTCAAAAAGGGTTGGTCTTTCCAAGCAGCGCACAATTCCCAGGGATCCTGGTGCCTCACCAGCCCAGTGGAGAGCCCTGAAGTCCCACGGGCTCCTGTGGGATGGGCAGGAAGAAGCTGCTTTGAAGAATCTCACCTCTGCAGGGACACTGAGTGTTTCTCTTGGTGGCTTTATCTTCCAGCTCTGCTGAGATAACCCCAATCTTGCCATGGAGCTTCTGGAAGAACCTGACTCATAGTTGTTCCCAGCACCAGGTAGGAAAACAAGTGCCTGTTTTTCATGGTGTTGGGTGCGGAAGGGAAAGGGAAGGTGGTGCAGATAGTGACTGGGTGCTGGTGGGGCCATCTTAGGTGTCTCCCAGCCCAGATGTTGGGCTGCAGTGTTGAGAAGTACCTGTCCAGGTGTTACCAGAGGCTTGTGAATAGCTGTAAATGCTTTTCAGCTGCTGGAAACACAGCAGAGGAGCTCAGGGAAATCATGGTATTAACAAGCTCTGTCTTCTCCTGGTGAGGACACGGTTGGCCAAGAGTTGGCAGCCGTGCTCCTCATGGCCATGTTTTCCCTTTAGCATGGCATTTGGGCACAAGAGCTGTGCCAGGAGTAGTGCAGATCCCTGGGAATTCTTGTGGAGGACAGTATGGGCTTGAGAAAAGCCAGAGATCTTGGCGCAGTGCCTTTTGGTTGGATCTTTCTGGGTTTTCCTTGCTTTTGTTTGTGCGATCTCCGTCAGTTGCCTGCACCAAGCCCCAGAATTCTCCCATCCTGGCAGCTGCCAGAAGGGGAAGGGCTAGGGTGGAGGGGATGTGCTCCCTGTCCACAAGCCCACCATGTTTGTGCTGGACTGATTTTTGTAGGAGAAGAAAGGCTGGAGCAGCATCTCCCTATTCACCTCAAGGTTCCTCGGAGATGAATCCCTCTGGTTAAAATAACTCCTTTTGTTCTCTTCCACATGAGGTTGGGAGTGTTTTCTCCACCAACCCCTAAAAGACAAAAAAAGGAAGGTCCCAGTAAAGGGGGACCAAAATGAAATGGTGGTAGGAGGGCAAGGCTTGGCGTGGGCTGCAGGACCACTCCTTGCTGTAGGAGGCTGGGTGGAGGGCCTGGGGCATCTCTGCTCCCACCACTGCACCCCAGCAGCTGGGAGCAATCTAGTTCCCTTGGTACAGGGCATTGAGGGCTCAATCTTCTTCACTCACCCACCCAAGGGTGCTCTGGGGAGTGCTCTGCCTCAGGGGGAGTAATGGCAGGTCCTTTGTGCTGGTTGCTTCTAACAGCTCCTGCCTGTGCCATAACCTGAGAAATGAGCTGTGGTGACAGATTGCTGCACTATCAAGCTGCCTGTAGCTTTTGGGTTGGTTTATATATATATATATGGCAGCTGTTTCTTGGGTGTTTTTGGCAGGGATCCCCTCTGGATTGCCCAGACTATGGTGACATGGAGAGCTGATGCTCAGGCGACCATGGGTATTGGCAGACTGGGTGCCTTGTAGGCCATGCCATTGTGGTTTCAACCCCCCCTCAAAAGCTTGGTGGAAATGGGAGATCGTCCCAGATGGCCCATGGGCACCCTGTTTGTCTGGGAAGGGGACTCACATGGACATGGTGCTGGGGCCAGGTCAAAGGATGGGGCTCCCCATGGTGATCCAGCAGTGGCAAAGAGAGATGCTCACAGTGTAGACCTGACCACTCTCTGCTTGTGGCTGTCTAGGGCAGCATGAGGACTTCCTCGAGCTACTGGGCTACCTAAATTAGCCTGCATGGTGGAGGTGCTATTTTTCTGGACTGGTTTCACCCAGGGTCCCCATGGAGCCTCCCACAGAGCCCCACTTGCTCCCTGGGGAGGAGGCACCAGTGTGGTGCTGGTGCATTGGGCCATGCAGTTTGGAGCTGAGGGTTTAGGAGACTTTATGGCTTCTTGATGATCTTTGCTGATTTGAAACCATCTGCAAGGTGAAGGTCAGCACTGACACTGGCAAACTGTTGCAGTGAATCCAGAGGAGGCTACAAAGCTCTTAGAGCAGCTCTGCTCTGGAGCCAGGCTGGGAGAGCTGGGGATGTTCAGCCTGGAGAAGAGAAGCTCCAGGGAGACCTTAGAGCCCCTTCCAGTGCCTAAAGGGGCTCCAAGAGTGCTGCAGAGGGACTTGGGACAAGGGTCTGGCGGGGCAGGACAAGGGGGAATAGCTTCACACTGACAGAGGATAGGGATAGATGGAATATTGGGAAGGAATTCTTGTCTGTGAGGGTGGTGAGGCACTGACACAGGTTTCCCAGAGAAGCTGTGGCTGCTCCATCCCTGGGAGTGTTCCAGGCCAGGTTGGATGGGGCTTGGAGCAACTTGGGCTAGTGGAAGGTGTCCCTGCCCATAGCAGGGGGTTGGAACTGGATGGGCTTTAGGTCCTTCCAACCCAAACCATTCTGGGATCCTGTGAAACTCCCCTGGACCCAGTGGAACACGGGACCAGATGCTCTCAGCAAGAAGAGCACTGGGAGGAGCATCTGTAGGACAGCTCTTTTTAAACAATTAAGAGCTTCTCCAACTCATTTCCTTTCGTGCCCTCACAGAGCAAATCAGCTTAATTAGCAGTCTTAGTGAATAATTAATTTTCTCACATGTTTTGATAGCTTCTTTATAGCAAGAGCAAGGCCTGAGCTGCTCTGGTGAGGCACAAGCTGCCGCTGAGTGGCTCCAGCCACCACCACAGCAGCTCAGCCCCTTAGTGACTGCAGCCCCAAGACCCATTTGCTCCCTTATAGCTGGTGGACATGGCCAAAAAATGGTGTGAGAAGGCACCAGTGGCTCAGAACTGTTTTCCAAGCAGTTTTCCACCCCCAGCATCCCATGGAGAGAGATGCAGTATATCAATGCCCATGCAAAGCATGGATGTGGCCCTAAATCCTGTTGCCTTTCTTGATTAGCCAACGGATAGAAAGAGCTTTGAGGCTCCAAAACCATAAAAATCAGGTTTATTTCTAGCTTTGCCTCTGCTTTTAATACCAGGAGGGTCTGCTGTTGTTTAGACCTGAGCTTAGAGACTTTAATTACTACTTTGGTGCCGAGAAGGATGTAAATATGGACTCGAGGAAGCAGCGAGGGTTATTAAAGAGAAAAGGCTGTAATTGCTGTGCCCCTCCCTCTCCATCAGCTTTTCCTCTCTCTCTGGTTTGGAGAGGACCGGCTGATCCAGTCGGGCTGTCTCTGGCCAGGGGTTGGAGGCTCTCCCCCAGGAGCCTGCTGGCAGGGAGGGGAATATCCAGCAGCACCCACCCATCTCTGGGCTTGTGGCACCCAGCAGGGAGGGAATTGCCTTTATCCAGGCAGGAAAACACTGTAGAATCCCTGCTTTTTATCATGACCACACAGAGCTGTTTGCAGTTTGAGGAGTAAGGGAAGCATTTTGGGTGGGTTTTCCTTAGAGAGATCTTTTTGCTGTGACAGAAACTCCCAGCCTGGCTGTAAACAGACTCTCTTGGATGCAAACACTCGCATGGCTTTTTTTTTCCCCCTTAACTCCTATCCTTGATTTCATTTAATAATGGATGAATTATCACAAATATGTGCTGGCAGGGAGCCCTGGTGTTGTCAGGAGGCGAAAGACTTTAGTAATGCATCAGTTGAAAATATTTCTAAGAAGAAAACTGAGAGAACAAATAAACTCTAAAAGAGTCTGTGCAAAAGCCTCTAGGGGTGGGGAAAAACAAGTTGACTGCAAAACTTCTTTCCTCTCCCTTTTCCTTCATGCCTGTGCTGAGAGTAGGACTCTTCTCACCTGCTCAGAGAGCACAGTAGGTAGGTAGGTAGTAAGTAGAACTCCTCTGACTGTGCTCAGAGAGCACAGGGTCAGCTGAGCACAGTCCCCTGTGGGTCAGAGGGGGAAGATGGGAGCTCTATACCACCTGGAGTAGCGTAATCCCCTTAAAAATCTTAGGCACAGCCTCTTGGAAATGGGGGAGCAGAGAGGTGATGTCTCCTAGCCCTGAGCAATGCTCTTGACCAATCTAACCCTGCGCCCCACTCCTTGCCACGCACCCAAGGAGCACATCCCCCACCATGCCCATCCCCTAGGATAGCACCCCAGGGAGCAGGGAGTGGGTGCCAAGGGGGACCTCTTCCCCACGGCTGGAGCCTGTGGGGTGAAGCAATCACATCCAGTCATCGTGCAGGAACGAGGCACGGCGGAGTGGAGGGAAGGCAGCACCTCCCTGCAGCGTGCACCGACACGCTGGAGCGCCCGCACTGCCTCCCTGCCTGAGAGCCTGCTCAATCCGACCCTCCAAAGCCATCCCAACACACGCTGGGCAGAGGATGGGTGGAGAGCTGTGCTGAGCAGTGAACTTGGGGGTCTTGGTTGCCAAGAAGCTCAACGTGGCAGTCCAGGAACCAACCGTGTCCTGGGCTCACCCCCGGCAGTGTGGGCAGCAGGGTGAGTAGAGGGATTCTTCCCCTCTGCTCTGCCCAGGTGAGACCCACCTGCAGTGCTGCCTCCAGCTCTGGGGTCCTCAGCATGGGAAGGACATGGACCTGTTGAAGCAGGTCCAGAGGAGGCCATGGACATGCTTCAAGGGCTGGAGCAGCTCTGCTCTGGAGCCAGGCTGGGAGAGCTGAGGGTGTTCAGCCTGCAGGAGAGAAGGCTCCAGGGAGGCCTTAGAGCCCTTTCCAGTGCCTAAAGGGAGCCTGTTAAAAGAGCAGAGGGACTTGGGACAGGGCCTGGAGTGACAGGACAAGGGGGAATAGCTTCCCACTGGCAGAGAGTAGTGTTAGGTGAGATATTGAGAAGGAATTTTTGGCTGTGAGGGTGCTGAGGCACTGGCACAGGTTGCCCAGAGAAGCTGTGGCTGCTCCATCCCTGGGGGTGTTCTGGACCAGGCTGGATGGGGCTTGGGGCCACCTGGGTGTTCCTGCCGGTGGCAGGGGTGGAATGAGATGATCTTCAAGGACCTTTCCCACACAAACCATTCTGGGATTCTGTGATCCCTTTGCTCATCCTTCTGGATCTGGATGTGTTTGCTCGCTTTGGGGTAGTGTTTGCAATCCCAGCACTGGTGATAATGTTGTCTCCTCCCATGGCCACAGTGGCTTTGGCTATGCTGATGTGGATTTCCCACCTGCTCTACACTTGGCCAGTTTTAAAATGGAAACAGGGAGACAGGGAATTGCATCCCAAAGGTCTGAGTCCATCTGAGCCAGCAAATCCGGCTTTAATTCCCTTTAAAAAGTGATGCAAAGAAAGCAATGCCCACATGAACAAGATCCCCACAGGATCCTTGGTCCTGGCAGATCTGGCATTGATCCCTCTGTCCCAGCAGCATGGTTGGGGCAGGAGATGCTCCTGCACCAGATTCCAGCCCACTCTTCGAGCCTGAGTCAGAGTGAGTCAGCCCTCTGGATTGCTCTGCTGCTGCCCTGAGCCAAGGCAGCATATTTATTAGTTAATTAGTTTTCATTTCCTCCTCCTCTCCTTCCTTCCTTTCGCAGGGAGTCCTCTCCCCCCCCTTCCCATGTCCCTCTCTCAAAGCAGAGGCCACGCACACTTTGGGGACCTCCACCCCATCTGCATCCCCTCCCTAAAGCATTCCTTGGACTTGGCTTCCCACAGAGAGGCCCCAGGACACTGGCTCTTGCTCCCCTGTCCATGCAGTGGGAAGCAGAGGGGACCCAGCAGAAGATCCTGAGGTCTCTGCCAGCCTTTTCCTCTCTAACAGTCACTTTTGTCCCTTCAGAGACCCCCAAAAATGTCAGGCTTTGAGTTATTTTTCTGGCAGAGGAACTGCTGTGCCTGTGCCACAGGAAGGTGCAGGCTGTTATTTTGACATCCCAGTGAGTTATTAGCAGAGAGGGAAGTGTGTGAGGATTACAGGGAAGATGAGGAATGCTCAGTGGTTTGCAAACAGCTTGTCCCCAGGGCTGGTTTCACTCCTTTTCCATGCTTTTCATAGAGTTATAGAACCATGGAATGGTTTGGGTTGGGAGGGACCTTAAATACCATCTCATTCCAACCACTGTCATGGGCAGGGATGTCACCCACTACATCAGGATCACCCATTCTTCTCTTCTTTCCAGAGGTTTTATCCCTGGGGAAGTGCCTGAGCAGGGCTGTCACCCAGGTAGGTGCTGGGTGCCCTGCATATGGACCAGCCTCATCCTCCTCAAGAAAACCTGGGATTTATCTAAACCCCTCAGATTTAGCTAAAATCCTGATCAGGGTTGACTAAAAACCCTGTGATCATTCTGGCTGCCGCAGGAGAGAGTCTGTTCCCCACTGGGAAGGGGCTGGGTACAGGAATAAGGATAGAGATGGGGATATAGATAGGGAAAAGGATAGGGATGGAGATGGGCCTGGGAAGAGGAACAGGGATAGGGATGAGGATGAGGATAGGGATGGGAATGAGCATGGAGAAGAGGATGGGGATGGGAATGGGAGCGGAAACAGGGATGGGGATGGTCACAGAGAAGGGAAGGGAATAGGGATGAGAATGGGTATGAGAACAAGCATAAGGATGGGGATAGGAATGGGGATGGACATGGACTAGAGATGGAAATGGGAATGGGGACAGGAGCAAGGATAGGGATGGGGATGGAAATGGAAATGGAAATGGGGACAGGAATGGAGATGGGACAAGAGTAGGGGTGAGGATGGGGACAGGGATGGGAAGAAGACTAGGGATGGGCATGGAGAGAGGGATGGGGCAAAGAGGGCAAAGCAACAGCCTCGTGCTGCAGCCTCATCCAGCTCCAGTAATAAGCAGGTTGGTTACCTGTGCCTCAGCTTCCCCGCCTGGGTGGGGAGGATTTTTCCAGCTCTGAGGGTTGGCAAGTGAGGCATAAGCAAGCAGACAGGAGCAAGCAGGTAATATTTATTTTCATGAACTCAGCAAAGCCATTCCACTTGGAAAACAGGAATTTTCCTGCTGTTTCCCTGTGCCCTTTGTTCTTCCTCATCTAGTTTCCCACAAGAGGGAAGGAGAGACTTGCAGGAGTTGGGCAGCATTAATGGGGCATGGTGGGTCTGATAGGAATCAGGCCCAGCTCTATCTCATCTTTGCTGGAAAAATGAAATCTCATTTTCTTTGGCTTTGCTGATTAAAGTTTAATTACCTTGAATGCAAATGATTCATCAAAGGAACACAGATTCCTTTTTGGTAAGAAGTCCATGTGTAGCCTGGGAAGGAAAGTGTTTATTGAGGTGTTCCTTAGAGGAGGATCTGCTTAGTGGAAGGCGAAATGTTTGGGCAGAGGCAGGGGGGAAAAAGTTCCTTTTCCTTGTTCCCAAATAGCTTTTCTCTTCCATGAAAGATCTCCCTAAGCACTCGACAGCATCTCACAGCCCATTGCACAAGTGACTTATATTTTCCTGCTCTCTGGCTTTGCAAGCTATTGCTGGGAATTGCCCAGACAGGGGAAAAATGGGACCTGTGCTGGTTTTCCAAGTTCTTTGTGTAAGTTCATGCCCTGGGAGACCTGACTGGAAAACCAGTCCTGGGGTACAGGTGTTCCCACTGCACTCAGAGTGCCTCTTCTTTCCTTTTGGGGTGTTTCATTCCTTCCTCTTGCTCATCTTTCCTAAAGCTCAGAGTAAGACTTGCTGGGCAGCCAGTGGCATTAGCAGGGCTGATGTGAGCTATCTGCTCCCCCAAAATTAAAGGGATTGGCAGTGTGGGATCACAGCTTGGAGCAGAAGTAGCCTGTGCTGTGGAATAGCAGCTCAGCTTTGTATCTTGATGGATTTAAAGCAGATGGCTGAGCATAGCTGAGGAAAGGTTGTTACCACCATGGCTTTTACTTACAATCCCAAGGGAGCTGGTCCTGCTGGGATGGAGCTATGGATGGGGAAGGACTGCTCCAAACAATGCTCTGTATTAAAACCCCTGGAAATAGAAAACAAACTAAACTGACACTGTGTTTCCTGCCCTTCTCTAAAACAACCCCATAGCTGCCAGAACACCATGGATTGACCCTGTGCTCTTCAATCCAGCTTCTCCCTAGTCTCCTGCAGGTGGTTGCAGGGATGAGATGCTCAGGGGCAGTCAAACCCCCCTGCAAATCCCAGCCTGGGGAATGAGGCCAATGGATGCACCAACACGAGGATAAAGCTCCCCATGCAGCCCCAGGGCAAGGGGCAGTCATGCAGCCACCCCTCAGGAACCAGACACTCCCAAGAGCAGATAAAAGGGATTGTGCTGGCTGCCTGCCCATGGAAAGTCCCAGCTCACTGCACACCTCCCAATCTTCTCACCTGGAGCTGTTTGCAGTGTCTTCTCCCTGATTAGCATAAGCAAAGCTAAACTGGCTGGGTGCAAACTGGCTGGATGCAGCCTGCGACTGCACTAAGCTGCTGCTCCTTGTTGGTATTTGAGGCTATTTTTAAGGCCCTTCCTCACTCCCCTGTGGCACCCAGAGCAGTACCAGCAGCACTGAGGCCATCCTGGCACGTCTCAGCCTCCTGCATGGGCAGACAGACACGTCCTGGTTGGCCTTTCATCAGCTTGGGCAGTGGCAGCATCTCTGCCAGCAGGCTCAGCCCTGCCTTGCAGCCATCACCCAGCAAGAAGTCAGCCACGGAAATTCCAGTGCCAGCATTCCCTGGGCTGATCACTCCTGCTGGGTGCTGTGGAATGATCCTTTTACATCCCTAAACATCCACTTTTCTAGCTGATAGCAAAACAGAAATCACCCAGGCCCCCAAACACAACTGCATTTAGCCAGGACATCAAACTAATTGATCAGCAGATGTTTATAACTCATATGCATAATGCAAAGATACCATTAATTGCCAATTAGGAGTCAAACAGGACTAATGGCACCTAGCACAGGTAGGGATTATGCAGCTGGGCTTCTGCAACTGGAAAAACACCCAGTGCTGTGTAATTAAATGTCTTCTCCATGCTCACCCCACCCGGCTGGCCTGGGCACTTCTGTGGGAAGCTTCCCACGCTGCTGGGATGGGGCAGTGCTTGGATGGGATGCTCTGGTCCCACAGGTGTGTTAGCCTTTCCTGGGATGGCTGGGGAGGAATGCAGCTCTCCATGGTGTGTGGGGCAGGAAGGAGCAGCACAACCTGGGAGCTGGTAGGAACTTTGAGCAATCTCTGGGGAGAGTAACTGGGGTGTCTGAGGGATAAGGCACAGTATCGGCTTAGGCTGGGTGTGAAGCCCAACACAGGGGAGGGCAGGCCTGGAATTCTTCATGCAACAGTTTAAGATCCAGCCCTGTCATAAACACAGCCAGGGCAATGGGATAAATCTGATCCAGCTCCACAGGTAAGGCTGTTTGCTGAGCTCTGTGATGGAGAAATGGAAAAGGCTTTTTCTGCCTTGAAAACTGGTCTGATTATACCTGAAAATAGGGATTTCTACTTGGGAAAATATATTGTAAGCATGGTTTTCTCTGCCTTGTGTAGCTGATCACCTACTAGGAGCACTGGCTGGGCAGATGTATCCCATATACTTGAAGAGGTAGGAAAGCCAAAATGAATGAATCCCATCAAAGCAAGAGGTCTAAGGGCTGTGATTGCACAAGAGAAGGTGCAAAGTGGGTGCACTGCACCAGTGAGAAACATGGGTGGAGACAAAGAAGGAATCTGTGCCACCTGCTCTGGACTTTGGGGCTGGATGGAGCATGGGAGTGAGCTGGGATGGGGGCTACTGGGTGGGATAATGAAAGAGGGCTCTGGTCCCTCTGCAAAAAATACACTCATCCTAAATAGATCAAGTGCTGACAGAGCAATGGGAGCCAGAAAGTGCTTTAAAGAGGGTTTTAGTGAAGGTGACAATTTCCCAGTCCTTTCCTGGGATACCCACAGCATCCTTCTCCCCTTTGCCTTGGTTCAGTAAGGCCTTGGGCAAAGAAATGTTGGCACATGGCAGTGCAAACATGAGCTGTTCACAAGAAACACCTGGAGGTTCTCTCCTGCTGCCCATCCACAGCTTCCAGGCACTTGAGTTTTAGTATTTTCATAAAAAAAAGAAATCATTGGGAATAATCTCCTGGGCTGGACAGTGCATTTCATGCCCCTGCAGGAACTGGTGTCAGGGCTCTAATCTAAACCTGAATTTTTCAGAGCTTTATATCTGGATCATAAAAATTCACAGGAGGGGAAAGGAAAAAAGCAAAAATCACATAAAAAGAGGTAGTAGCCACAGCTGCTTTTGCTTTATTGTGCTCCCAGAGCTCATAAACAGCTTGGGTTTGGAAGTGGAGAGGGATGGGGCCAGCTCCTGCCTCTGCCATGGGGGGTTTGGAGTAGGAATCCAGGGATTTTTAGGGTGCCAGGAAAATGTGAGCACATGTGAGAGTGGATCAAGGCTTTGGTGGTTAGGGCTTGCACTGCTCACTCCCTGCCTGGGGACATGGGTACTGCAGTGCAAATCCCACCTCTGCCAGGCATGGAGGGGAGGGCTGCAGCACCTACGGGTGAGATGGGACCCCAGAAAGTAAGGAGAATCCTAGAATTCTTGAATCCTAGAATGGTTTGGATTGGAAGGACCTTAAAGCCCATCTCATCTCACCCCTGCCATGGGCAGGGACACCTTCCACTAGCCCAGATTGCTCCAAGCCCCATCCAGCCTTGTTTTAAACACTTCCAGGGATAGGACAGGGGTTGGGGGACTGCCCAAGGTGGTGAGAAGCATTTTTGGGGTGGTCCAGCTGGGTCCTCAAAGCCATGATTCCTCCCTCCTGCCTTGCACTGACTCCCAGACACAGCCTTGGGGTAGGGTGAGCCACCCCTTCCGCTCCCAGTTTGCTTTAATGAAACCAGTGCTCCTGCTGAGCACCTTGGCTTCCTCCAGCCCCTGGGAAGGGAGGGAGGAGATTCTCAGTGACCTAAACACCAAGCAAACTCCCTCCTGGAGATGCAGGACCCTGAGTTGGGGTCAGCACTGTGTCCACTCCTCCAACTGTGGGTTACCCATAGCACCCAGTGATGGGTGGCTTGGGCACTGTGTTTACCTGGGAGTTCCCATCCTCATCAGATGCTGGAAGAATCCAGGATGGTCCTCCCTGAGCCGACTGGTCTGTGGCATATCCCCAAGCCTGACCTGGTCTTGGTGTCTCCTCAACCCATCTGAGTATCCCACACATTCTAGCCATGAGATGTCGTTTCAAGGCCATGTTTTCCAGGAAGTTTGTTTGGTGATGCTCTGAGAAGCAACATTCTGCCCCTTCCCTTCCTGCCTTCCCATGTTTTCTGGGCTCCACTGGCTTCCCAAGGAGTACATGCTCTTTGGAGCAGAATAACCCAACAGGTGAAAGCTGAGGCTAATCATTTTGGCCCAGGGTTGTCCCTGTGGCTGACTCACCATTTAAACACATTCCTTTCTCTGTGCCATGGATTGGGAGCTCCATGTGGAGTTGGCAGGGAAAGCTGCCAGCGGCTGGAGACAGCACAGCTGCTGCTTCCCAGGGAAATGGAGTGTCTGGGAAAGGTTTCCACTGAAAATTGCCCTGAAAACCAAAACAAAACGATGCATTTTCTTGCTGCTGAGGAGAGAGAGAAGGCAGTGTGTGCTGGAATCATGGAATCATAGAATCCCAGAGAGGTTTGGGTTGGAAAGGACCTTCAAGACCATCTCATTCCAACCCCTTGTCATGGGCAGGGACACCTTCTAGTAGCCCAGGTTGATTGGGTTGTATATATCTGACCAGGTGTTATATATATATGTATCTGGATATCCACATGCTTTCCTTGCCAAAGGAATGCTCCAAAATACTGCCTGGGAAACACACTGCAATAATCCATTGTGGGTTTGCAACCCCTTAAATGCATTTACTCCCTTTAAGGTTTGCAAGGATGTTCTTGAGCCTCAGATATAAATAAGTAAATAAGCTAAATAAGTAAATAGACACATAAATAAAGTGTTGGCTGCAGCAGCAGAGAAATAGTTGGAATCAGTTGGAATCAGTTCCTAAAGCCATGGGGTTTCATGGATTTTCTGGATGTGGTGCCCCTCTCCAGCCTTCCCCATGGGTTCCAGGGTGGTGAGATTTCCCAGGGAACAGGGCTCAGCCTGTAGTGGTTTCTGAGCTAGTGCCTGGCATTGGTTCACTGTGCAACCCCAAAAATGAGTGGTTTGGCCCTGGGGGGTGATGGAGCAGAGGGAGATCCACTTGGAATGCAGGTGGGGTGGGATAGAGTGAGGGAGGGGGGAAGGAGAGGCACTGGGTGTAGTGGGGAGAAAAGGGAGGTGACCAGAGTGGAGGGATGCAGGGATGTGGGGACCACAGCAGTGCCCAGGGAGCTTGGGAACTCCAGGAGTTCAGGGATTCAGCGAGCTCAGGGACACAGAGAGCTTGGAAACTCCAGGATCTCAGGACTCAGGTAGCTCAGGGATACAGGGAGCCTGGGGACCCTAGGAGCTCAGGGATTTGGACATAGGGTGCTTGGAGACCCCAGGAGCTCAGGGACACAGAGAGTTTGGCTGCAGCACTCTGCTCCTGTATGCCATTAATAAACACAAAGGACTTAACAAGCTATTTGTGGGAGCCCATTAAACAAATATTAGCCAAGCTATGGATCCTCATGGAAGCCAAGCTCAGCCCATTTCAGACCAATCAATTTTCTTTGGGTCAGACATGCAAAGGATGCAGCGGTGGCTTCAAACAGCAGAGGAATTGCACAATTCCTGCCTGGAAGCAGCAGCACCTTTGGGACAGCTTTGTGAGAGGAGCCTGGTCTGGTCCAGCCCCGACACCCTGGTATGTCACCACTGGGGCAGCTTTAGGCTGCGCTGGTCGCTGTGTCAGTGACCCCAGCGGGAAGTGGTTCCCAGTCCAGCTCCTGTCTCCAGAGGGGCTTTCATCCCTGCTGTGACTCAGACTCCTGGAAAGGGCAGTTGGTACTAGCCCCATAACCCTTGGGGTGCCAGAGTGGGGTTAGGTGGATATGGAAGTGGTTAGTGGAAGGTGTCCCTGCCCATAGTGGAATAAGTTGGACTTTAAGGTCCTTACAACACAAACCTTTCTGTGATTCCATGATTCTGTCCCCAGCTGCTCCAGGCTCCTTGAGCATGGAAGCAAGAGGGTTGCTCAGGATGAGCCTGTGGTGCTGATGCAGTACAAGGAAGGCTCTGTTTTGCCCTGCCTCACGCCCAAAATCGCTGTGTGGACTTCCAGCCCCTCTCCCCCTTGGCATCCATCTGTTCCCCTGCCAAATGGAGCACTGACCTTGTCTGGGGCCGCTGGGAAGCCCTGGAGCACAAACAGCTCTTCACAGCAGCAGTAAATCATTGATAGATGAGTGATGGATACATGGGGCCACGGCCAAGCTCCCCAGGGTGCTTTGTCCCTGGGGGTGGCAGAGAGGGGGATGAGTGGCCTGGGCTGGCTTTTCCTTGCTCCAGTCCTGTGTGTTTACAAAGCATGAGGCCAGAGTCCTGTTCCCTGGGCAAAGAGGTGCCTGCCTGTACCCCTGGCTGTCTGCTCTCCTTGGGGATGCAAACAGCAGCTTCACCTTCCAAAGCATCCTTAGAAAGCTGTGCTGGAATCCAAGTAGCTCAGGACTGGGTTAAACCATATAGTGCCAAGGAAACTACTCACTCTTGTGAGGCCCTACCTGGAGTGCTGCACACAGCTCTGGTGTCCCCAACATCAGAGGGACATGAAACTGTTGGAGCAAGTCCAGAGGAGGCCATGAAGTTGATAAGAGGACAGGAGCACCTTCCCTATGAGGACAGGCTGAGAGAGTTGGGGCTGCTCAGCCTGGAGAAGAGAAGGTTGTGTGGAGACATCAGAGCAACCTGCCAGGAGCTGAAGGGGCTCCAGGGAAGCTGCAGAGGGACTCTTGGGTAGGAACTGCAGTGACAGGACAAGGAGTAATGGGGAGAAATGGAGAAAGGGAAATTCAAATTAGATCTTAAGTAGAAGTTTTCCCTGTGAGGGTGGTGAGACACTGGCCCAGGTTGCCCAGAGAGGCTGTGGCTGTCCCATCCCTGGTAGTATTCAAAACCAGGCTGGCTAAAGCCTTGAGCAATCTGCTCTGGTGGGAGGTGTCCCTGCCCAGGGCTGGGGGTTGGAACTGGATCGTCTCTAAGGTCCATTCCAGTCCCTTAACATACTACGAAACTATGAAAGCATCTCCCAGTGTGCTGATGCCACTGCAGGGCATGGGCATGGGGATGAAGGGGATGCTGAGCTCACATCCCGTGCAATGGGAGACTTTGTTTCCTCCTGTGCTGGAGTTGAGATTTAAATTTATGTGAAAATCCTAATCTCACCAGTTTAGGGTGGTTGCTCCAGACTGGGGTTGGGCTCCAGACTAGGGTTGGGACTGGAGTTGCTCTGGGAGAGGAAGTGCCTTGGAGGATCTCCAGTTCCCTCAGTGTGAATGTGATCCTGGTCTGTGACCTCTCAATTCATTCCTGATGTCAGTGCACTTTGCACGGGGCCAGAGCAAATCCAGCCCTGCTCCCCTAACCTGCTTGGCACTGGTGCCTTATCCCAGCTTTATCCTGGAGCATTGCTTCCCTGGATCAGGTTTGCAGCAAAACCTATGGCTTTGTGACTCCATTCCCAGATTTCCTCCTGTGGAGAGGATAGCTGGATTCTGCAAGCTCTTAACTAAAACCTGCTGCTATGGAAAGCACATACACCCAGGTGAGCTTGGAGCAAGGACCTGGATTGGTGGAATGCTGGGGGTGAGATGTGACCCTGCATCCCCCTCCTCTGCAGCACCTACTGCACCCCGTTCCCTCACGGGTGCCCTGGCTCTCTGCAGCCTTTCCCCACCCAAATTGCAGGAATTACAGTTATTTTCCAGCAGAGAAACTCAAAGAGCAGTTTTCCTCCCACCCCGCCTCACACTGGTGAGGATTCTCTGATGTCTCGTAGTGTTGGGAATGCTGCTGACACACTCCCCCCCCAGCTGGGGGAGGCTTTTTCTGGGGTTCCTTTCCTGCCCCAGGGGACAGGAGCAGCCCTGAGACATTTGCCCCTCTGTCAGATGGGATGAAGTCAGCCGAGTGCCATTGAATCCGGAGAGCACAGATGGGCTAAAAATACTCCCTCACTTCTGTGATCTTTCCTCCCTGTCAGCCTCTCCCCGTCGGCTTTTCCTGCCTCCTCACACAATTCCATGGGCTTTTCGGCAGCTATGGCAGGCTGAGAGTAAACCTGTGAATAACACTCCGGCCCAGAGACCCCCAAAAAACCCTTTAGGTCTGAAGGAGAGG
>NW_008649848.1:27791-28487 GCF_000695815.1 Acanthisitta chloris
CTTTAGGTCTGAAGGAGAGGGAAGGGATGTGGGAGCTGGGATGGGAGGGCAGGCAAAGGCTTTTGGAAGGAGAAACTGCGGAGTGGATTTGACGACGGGCTGGGGGGGCTGCAGCAACGCCCCATGGCAAATCCTTGCCTGTCTCAGCCCAGATTTGGCAATAATTTGTGAATAAACCCCAGCTCGGGGTGGTGGGTTGGGTGAGGAGCCGCGGGGTCGGGGTGGGGAGGCAATCCTGCCTTTCCATCCAGGAATCTCACAGCTCTAATCGCATCCGGCTGCTGCCACTCGATGCTGAGGAGGCTGCAGGTTCTAGGCAGCTGGAAATGCTGGGGGGTAGATTAACAGCATATACCATATCAGCACTGCCAGCAGAGCAGGAGCTGGGGGGGATGCTTCCCGGCCGGATGCACGCTTGGATTTTCATGATGCTTCCAATACTTGGGTATTGAGGCTGGATTTTCTCTCTTTCCAGCCTCCTTGGACTTAAATCTCATGAAACTCCTTTTAATTTTCATCCTTGCTGACTTCCCCAGGCAAAGCTTGGGCAGGGGGAATAGACAGGGAGATTGGAGGGGGGTGGTGAAGTTAAATATACTAACACCCCTCTCCCAGATAGAATCTCATGGAAACACTCCCTCTGGAGCATCCCTTGGGTTCCAGGGGAGCTAGGGGTGGTTTGGCATTGGTGGCATT
>NW_008649848.1:28506-31869 GCF_000695815.1 Acanthisitta chloris
ACGTGTCTCCAGGCCACCCCTGGGATGCTTCCCCTTTCCCTGGGGATGCTCAGCGCCATCCTGGAGTGGCTCCTGCATGGTGGGTACCAGCATTCCCAGCTCAGCTAGGATGGATGGAGTTGGGGCTATTGGGGAGTCACTTCCCCAGGGGGAAATAGCAAAGTGGGACAGCATGAGGGCAAAACCCTCAAGGAGGATCCCATTGTATGTTCAACTATTAGTTATAAACTAAATGTCTCTGAAGTCAGTGATTGTGGCCAAAAATCAGAATTCTCCTAAAAGGCCCAGATATGCTGGTGGGGATCCCTTCACCTTGGTTGCTCCCATGCTGGGGGACAGGGACACGTCCACCCCAGCCTGGATGAGGAGGGAGGAAAAGCTTCCTTGGAAATATCCATAAAATGCAGGAACTGGAGAGAGGTCCAGCTTCTGGCTGGAGTTTATAGCAACACAACGGCTGTTGTGGCTCCAGGCTGGGCTTGCTTTATTTAATTTCTTCCCCTTATGGGCTGAGAAACCAACCCAGCCCCAGCACAGCCCCTTCACAGTAGCTGGGATTTGTTTTTCTCTCTCTTCCAGGGAGGAATTTCTAGATCCCAGCTGCAGCCAGAGCTGGAGCTCTGCTGCTTTGCCAGGTGTCACTGAGCACCCCTGTCCCCTAATGCACCCCACAAAGCTCATGGGCAGTGCTGAGGTTCCCATGTTGCTTCTTCAGGTTAGATTTTCACAGCAGGACATCCCAAAAATCCCAAAAAATGGATAAAAATATCCCTAAAAGCACTGACAGCAGCACATCTGGGTCAGCACAGTGACCCATTAGCCCTTGGGAAAGGGAGTGGGATGTGGAGACCTGCATGGGTTTAGTAGTTATTTTGTTGCTTTGTATATAATTTTTATGCCATTAGCACAACCCAAGGGAAGGTGTGAGATAAGAGAGCTCCCAGGTCCCTGCACCCATCCCTGCCAGAAGCAATGCCAGGATTGAAACCCTGGGATGGGGGATACTTGGCTGGGGATAATGCAGTAACACAGTGAGCAGCTGCTATTCCCCATCCTCTTCAAATAAACACATGTAGAGGGAGAAAATTCCATCTTTTTTCTTTTTTTTAATGGGAATGGAATTTTCAGTCCTAACCACAATACCTTTTATTTTGGGATAGGCCTAGTGATCCCATCAGCTGAGTTCAACCTTATCCCCGAAAAATAACAGAAAGAATTCCATTTCTTCCATTTTCCATCTGCTTTTCCGCTTCTTGGGACTCTGAGTGAGATTAATTCCAGAGTTGTTAGAGAAATGTCACTGGAATCTTTGGCCTTTTCCTTTCCCAAGGAGGATTCAGACCGGACACTGGCTAAAGTCCATCTTTCCAAGCATGTCGCAGTCTGGGATGGCTCATGCCAGTTATAACACAATTCCATGGGCTTTTCAGCAGCCATGGAATTGTGCTGAGACCCTCCTCCAGCTATGGGGTCATCTCCCATTAGAATGAGCCACAGCATTTCTCCTGGGCTGGAGCACAGCACTAGCACACACCATCCCCGTCCATGTTTATATATCGCCTCGCTGGCATTCGAGAGCTCTTCCTGCTGCTTTATTTAGCCTCTGCGGCAAGGCAGGCGCTGGGGCTGTGTATTTCTGGCTCACACAAGGCCAGGGGGGATGTGGTGGGATAGGGAATGTGCTCAGCAGCACCAACTCATCCCCCTCAGCAGGACCAACTCACCCCCCTCAGCACCACAGTGATGGGACCATGACTTGCTTGTGCCCTCCCCACCCCCTAAAATGCCTTATGAGTTGGGACAAATGAGGCAAACAACAGCTTTGCCTGACTATCCCCGTGTTATTTGCAGGATGCCTGTTTCCAGAGTGGGTTTTTGGAGGAAAAAGCCATTTCTGGCTGGAATGATGAGCCCTGCTCAGGCACAATCCTCAGTGGCACTGGCATTTGGTGGCTTTGCAAGGAGTTGGTGACACACAAGCTGCTGGGTGGAAGCACTCCCAATTCCACATGGCATGGACAGGAGCATGAGAGCAAGCCCAAAGCTGAGGGTTTTCCAGCCCTGTTTCAAGGCTGGTTTTTTCCATGAGCCTTGGATCCCCACTGCTGCTACCATGCACTCACATAATGTAATTACCCGGCACGATCTGTTGAGCTGCAAACAGATTTCAGCAAGGAGTGTCAGGGTGTTTGCAGCAGAGCTGCTCTTTATTTAGGGATGGGAACAAGCATGTTCTCTCCCAGAGCCTTGGAGAGACTGTGGGGGCTGAGGCAGCCTTGCAGGTCAGCCCGAAAAATGCCTATAGACACTTAAGATTGAGGAATAAATAACTACTCCGAAAACAATCTCGCCAGATGGCACTTCTGAAGGAGGAGAGGCTCGGAGATGCTTTGCTGCTAATTTATGGTGCTGCTGCTGCTGCTATTCCTGTCCTGGGTCACCTATGGAGAGAGATCTGTGTGTGCGTCGGCTCCGTTATGTGTGCTGAGGGAACTCACATGAGTGAGCCCAACTCACCTTTATCCAGGTGCCCCAGGGCGTCTGTGTGGATTTAGTGGGAATGGGATTTGGCCCTAATTCTGCTCCTGCTTCAGCCTGACTCCTAAGAACAGGCTTAATATGCCACAGGTATAGCCCAGCTGGGAAGACTGGGATGGGCGCAGGGGGTGCTTGGGGTCCCCTCTCCAGGGATCTTTGGGTCCCCACACGAGTCCCTTCCCTGGGAGATCGTAGACTCCCAGAATTGTTTGTGTTGGAAGCGACCTTCAAAACCACCCAGTTCCAGTCCCTGCCATGGGCAGGGACACCTTCCACTAGCCCAGGTTGCTCCAAGCCCCATCCAGCCTGGCCTGGAACACTCCCAGGGATGGAGCAGCCACAGCTTTTCTGGGCAACATGTGCCAGTGCCTCACCACCCTCACAGCCAAGAATTCCTGCCCAATATCCCATCTATCCCTGCCCTCTGGCAGTTTGAAGCCATTCCCCCTTGTCCTGTCCCTCCAGGCCCTCGTTCCAAGTCCCTCTGCAGCTCTCTTGGAGCCCCTTTAGGCACTCCAGAGCCTTCTTCAGGCTGAACACCCCCAGCTCTCCCAGCCTGGCTCCATACAGAGGTGCTCCAGCCCTCGGAGCATCTTGGTGGATTCCTCTGGACTCGTACCCCCCAGGAGGATGCTCAGCCTCTCTCCTGGGCGTGTTCGTGTGGCTCAGGTCTCCCAAGGACGGTGCCCGTGTGCCCTCCCGAGGGATGCTCAGGCTCTTTCCAGCGCCTGTTCGTGATCCCACAGAGGAACACGGGACCGGGGCGGGGGGAGCCCGACTTCCCACGCCTCCTGCCGGGCCAACACTCGGCTCAGCTCCGCGGGG
>NW_008649849.1:0-2893 GCF_000695815.1 Acanthisitta chloris
GGACCCCTTGTCGGCGTGTTAGTGCCGCCCCAGCTGCCTGCTCCTGTACATCCCACCAATCCCGCTCCTTTCCACACGCTGCGGTGCAGATTTTTTTTATGTTCTGTTGCCTGGAGAGGGGAAAAGAGAAAAGGCTGAACGGAGAATAGGCAAAATGTGGATTAAAAATAGTTAATGAAAAAATGTGACCGCAAGCCCTGATCAGCAGCACAGGGCTGAGACCAGCCACCAAGCACAGCCTGTCCATCCACCTCGCTGTGCCAGGCAGGGGCAGGGGAAGCTCGACACAGGGGAGCTGGGACATCCATTCAGCTTCGTTCCCCTGTGCTTCTTCACTGCATCCTGCCCTGTCCTGCATCCCCCATGGCCAGAGTCCCATCCTCATCTGTCTACCACAGTACTAGGGTCTGGGGCTTGTGGCTGTGTGCAGCAGGCACCAGCGGACAGCTGGGCACGTGTGCCCCTGCCCAGCACCCCCTCGGTGCCAGGGCTGGTGACCAGCTGTGCCCAGGGCTGCAGGTGCCTCGGGACAGGGAGGGACCCTGCTGGGACCCCTTCCCAGATGGGCTGAAATGTCATTTGTGCATTTAAACTTCGGCAGCACAGTCTGAGCTCACTCCTTGGAGAGGTACTGGGAGGTTGTCCCCAGCCCCGTGGTGGCCACAGTGTTCATTTGTGCCATGAGCTGGTCTAGGGAGGCTGGTGTGGAGCTCCCAGAGCTGGGGAGTGTGCTCACACGCCTGTCTGCACTGACCTTTTCCTAGGCTTTTCCCAGCCCTGTGCCTCCCCTGTGACATGCTAACCACATGTGTCACGCTGTGTCTCTCGTGTCTTTCTCCTGTTTCATGGATTGTCATGCAACGTGATGAACAAAAACAACCCTTTCCCTGATCCAGGCACGAGGTGCTGTGTTGCTCAGCATCCCCTTGCCAGAGTCAGCCGGGCAGCATGGCCATTTGGCCACTGCCCAGCTGTGCCTGCAGACCATGCCCCCTCTTTGGTACCGGGCAGCTGTGCAAGTGCCCCGACGGTCCCTTGCAGTAGCCAGGCAGTTGTGGAGGTGAATGCAAAGAGCACTGGTCCTGTTTGCATCCTGTGTTGCTGTTGACGAAAATGCTGTCAGGGCTGGTTTGGGTTTTCTTGGTCCAAGGTGACACAGAATCCGACATTGCGGGTGCCTGGTGACATCAGCTCTCTCCATGTGCCGCTGCTCAGCACCTCCACGATCGTGTCGTTCTGTGTCAACAAGCCATGGCCTTGCAATGCTAGGGCTACTCCGGGCACCTCAGCTGCTCCTCCTCTGCCAAAGTTCCCAGTACTCAGTTCTCAGGGACGGACTGGAGCAGAGGAGTGAGAGACATCCCCAAGCTCAGGGCAGGGACACAGGCAGGAGCAGTGCAGGCCACGTCTCCTGGGTGTCCCCGCTGGGGCCATCTCCCCCCACCCTTGTCTCGCTTGCCATGGTCCTGGGTGGAAAGTGGAGCAGCATCTGCAGGGCCAGGCTGGCGCTTGCATTGCATCAGCTCTGGCCCAGCACCGTCCCCTCCCCTGCCAAGTGCCGAAGCCCCTGCCGTGCTGGCGTGTAGCTCCAAGCTCCAAGCCAAGCCAGCCGTGGAAAGCGCCGCATTAGCACGCAGGGGGCTAATCCCTGCGTCCGGAGGGCACACAGCCCCCTCCACCACCTCTGAGCCTGCACTGCACTTGCAGTGAGGTTGAGCATCCACCCCACTGGGGTGGTTAGTCCTGTGTGGGGACCAGGCTGCGGAGGGCTGTGCCAGCCTCACAGCACTTGTGCGAGGCTGTGGCTGTGCCAGGGTGTTCCCAGGTCACGTTGCAGATGCCCATGAGTGTCCCATGGAGGCTTCACTGAGCCACTGATCCATGTGGCAATTGGCTGCAGTGATCCCAGATGTGGAGCTTGTTCCCTCACACATGTGATGGCAATAGAGCTGGAGGGCAGCTGGGGGAAGTTGACCAGGATGGGATGAGGAGTCTCTCCACGGGCAGGGCTGTGCACTCAGCCAGCCCGGGGGTTCTGTGCTGGCACAGAGCTGCTGCAGGGTAGTATGGGGGCTGCACACTCACCAGTGCGGGACAAAATACCAGCACAAGCCTTTTTCCATCCCTTCCGCATGTCTTGGTGCAATGCCATGGCAGCAGCATGCCTGGGTCTTTAATTCGCCCCATACCCTGACCAGGCTGCACTCCCTGGCCCTGAGCACCCCGGGGCCAACAGTGGCCACCACGAGCCACGGGGCAGCTGGGGGCCACAGAGACAGCAGTCGAGGGAAAAGAGGGTCCTTGCTTTGTCCCCACAGCTGCAAGAGTTGGCACTTCTGGGTTGGGAAGGATTCAGTGCACAATTGCAGACTATCACAGTCCCCCCAACCCTGAGGGCAGATGATGGTGCTTGTGTCTGACCCCTCTGCCTGCACTGGCCCCTTCCATGCCTAGGCACAACCATCCCAGGGGTGGCTTCATGTTCCTATTCTCCTGTCACAGGCACAAGGTCTCTCCCTGGTTGCGGCAGTGGAGCCGTGTGGGTGTTTACAGCCAGGCTCCATGGGGGTCAGCAGCCTCAGAGTCATGACACAGGAACACAATATGTTGCCCAAAGCCAGTGTGGGGCAAAAGTTCCCTGGACACCCACTGCTGTGCACTGCAGCCCCTCAGAGGCACCTGGTCACAGATCAGACACCCATGGCTTGGTGTGGTGGAGGGTCCCCAAAGCCTGAGGCCATCTGGGGATGAGGTGCCAGGGCAGGGAATGTGGCACTTGGAGCCAGCTGGGCACAGCAGGGTGAGGGGAGATGGTGGGTGAAGTTGGGCTGGGTCACTCCTGCAGTGCTGCCTCTGGCACCCAATGTGGCTGATAGAAGCCCCCAGTACTGGC
>NW_008649849.1:2913-3758 GCF_000695815.1 Acanthisitta chloris
AGGGCCACTGCTCCGAGCCCTGTGGGCCCTGCTGCTGGGCAGTGCCAGCTCCCAGGAGATGCATGGTGGTCCCAGCCATGCCAGATGCTGTTGTTCCACCACACAGAGCCACTGCTCCCTCCTTGCCACTGCCCATCGGCACCGGACCAGAGACAGCTACTCCCATGTCTCTGCTGAAAACAGCTTGTGCCTGTGCTCCCTTCAGGGTGGCCGAGCTGTGAGGGTCCCTCATCCTGCTGGGACTGGGGATCTAGCACGGTGCTGTGGCTGCACAGCGCTGCGGGCAGCTGGGGCAAAGGGCCTGGGCAGGGCGAGGGGGGAGCCTTGTGCTGGGCTGAGCAGTGTGACCAGCCCCTGTGCCAGGACCCCTCACCCAGTGCAGTCTGCCCGGCTTGGCCACAGCAGGGCTGGGGGCCAGGGAGCGACTGCCAGTCGGGGGAGTCCAGGGCAGAGGCCTCCCTGCTGCTAAATCCCATTGCAGCAGCTAAAAATAGCGACACCTCTGCCCCAAAGCTGCTCCCCAGCCATGCAGAGGGGCTGGCAGTGAATTGCTGTGACCCACGGGCCCAGAGAAGCGTTCCTGACCGGGGCAGGGATGGATGCTCGGCCAGGGGTGGGCACTGGGAGCTTCCCACCGGGCCAAGACACGGGCAGGGGCTGGGGATGGTGTTGTGGGTCTGCAGGGGGACAGGAACAGGGATGGCAGGATCAGGCTGGCAGGAGGGCAAGGACAGAGATGCTGGCATGGGGCTGTGGGGGAAAAGGACAGCGATGCTGGGGTGGAGATGGGACAGGGACTAGGACAGGGATGCTGATGGGAGGATAGGGTTGCTTCAGCGGGGCTG
>NW_008649850.1:0-2471 GCF_000695815.1 Acanthisitta chloris
CCAGGATGAGGACTGGAGGAACTATAGACCTGTCAGTCTGATCTCTGTGTGGGGAGGATTACAGTGTAGATCATCACACATCATGTACAGGAAAACTAGGTCATCAGGCTCAGCCAGCATGGGTTTATGAAAGTCAGGTCCTGTTTTACTAACCTGATCCTTTTCTATGACATGGTGACCTGCTTAGTGGATGGGAAAGGCTATGACTGTTGCTTACCTAGACTTTACTGAAGTTTTGACACAATTTTCTACCGTTCATGGCGCGGATGGGCATGATTTTTGTTGGGTAAAAAAATGGCTGCATGCACGGGCCAAAAGAGTGGTGATGAATGGTGTTACATCCACTTGGTGGCTGGGCACAAGTGGTCTTCCCCAGGGCTCAGTACTGATGCTAATTTTGCTTAGTATCTTTATCAGTGATCTGGATGAGGGGATCAAGTGCACCCTCAAGTCAGTTTGCAGATTGAATCGAGTTAGGCAGGAGTGTTGACCTGCTGTATCACATCCCTCAGCTCTACAGAAGGATATAGACAGGCTGGATTGATGGGCTGTAGCCAATTGTATGAGGTTCAACAAGGCCAAGTGCCAGTACTGAATTTGGGTTACAACAGCACCATGCAATGCTACAGGTAAAGAGTGGCTGGAAAGCTGCCTGGTGTAAAGGATGTTGATTCACAGACTGTACTTGGCACTGGTGAGGCCACACTTGGCATACTGTGTTCAGTTTTGGATCCCTCACTACAAGAAATACATTGAGGTGCTGGAGCATGTCCAAAGAACAACACAGCTGGTTAAGGGTCTAGAGAATGTCTGATGAGGAGCAGATGAGGGAGCTGGGGTTGTTTAGCCTGGAGAAAAGGAGGCTCAGGGAAGACCTAATCACTTCTGAATGGAGGCTGTAGTGAGGTGAGTGTTGGTCTCTTCTACCAAGTAGCATGTGATAGGACAAGAGGAAATTGCTCCAAGTTGTGCTAGGGGAGGTTTAGATCATATATTAGGAAACATTTCTTCTTTTAAAGGGTTATCAAACTCTGGAAAAGGCTCCTCAGAGAAGTGGTTGTGTCACCATTCCTGGAGGTTTCTAAAAGACATGTTTCAGAAAGACTAAGCTATTAGGAGTGTCCATGAAACCACAACCCCATCTGATCCTACACTCTTCTATACCAATCTGTCATTTTTGAGTCCAATTATATTCTAGAAGACAGCTTCATTTATCATACACTAAAGGAAATTTAAAAAACCCTAAGTCATCTTAAGACAGTTCAGTTGTCATAATAGGCATTCATAATGTTGTGATGGAAAAGGAGACATACCTTGTGGACCTTCATCACAACTACTTGACTCAAAAGAAGTCATACAGGCTGCTAGAAAAACAACTTGCATTTTTGTTTTAACAGCAGACCTTGGAGTAAAATATTCCCTGTATGTCTATCAAAAGCTTTTGTGCATATGACTTTATGTCCTCAGTACTCAAAGCTCTTCTGTGATGCAGATATTAAAGAGTATACACCTTGGATCCTGTCTTTAATTTAGCAAGTTTTTGTCAGACTGCTCTCATTAGCTTAAAATGTAGACCAAAGAGAAGGATTTGACTGCAATAGTCCAGTGATTGCAGCTTTTTGTGCAATAGCCAGTCTTCATTTAGTGATAATATGCCACCACATTCTGAACTCAAAAGTTTCTGAACTCAAACTGAACACATTCTGAACTCAACCCCCCCCCCAAAACAACACATCTGTTTTGTCATCTGCTATAATGTTCATCTGCTAAAATAGAGGAAGACCCCCCCCCCAAAAAACAACACATCTGTTTTGACATCTGCTGTAATGTTCATCTGCTAAAATAGAGGAAGAACTATGTATTTCACTAATTGAAAATGGACACAGCCAAAACTGTACAGATGATTAGTGGCTGGAACTGGCACATCACTCTTCACACAACAAAACTACTGAAGAATAAATGAATGGGTGGCACATTGCTTATTTTCACACTCTCATTTCACTCAATAATCTGCACCGAGTTAAGCCACCCCATAATATCATTCTACAATTTCAGGCAGCAACACAATCCTGGATAGGGAGCTTCAATGGCTTGGCCTATGACATGAGCCACAAAAAATGCTGTGTTCAACCATGAGTCTCCTTTACTGTAGGTGAAGGCATCCACAATGTCACCATTAGTGATGACAGGATTCAGTGGGCTGATATGGCACTTCTGCATCTCCTCTTATTCACAGATTGTGATATAACAGCAGAAATCCAGCAAGGCACATTACAGTCATCTTACACTGCTTTTTCCATATGCACACCCAGCTCCCACTACCCAGTATCTATGACCCACCATAATCATAAAATAGTGTGAGTTGGAAAGTGCCTATAAAGGTCATCCTGTCCAACCCTTTTGCAATGCATAGGGACATGTTAAAAAAAATGAAACTGTATAACGTCATGCTGTGCAAAGCAAACAAGTGT
>NW_008649851.1:0-10706 GCF_000695815.1 Acanthisitta chloris
GTCCTTACCGGCTCCCCCAGGGGAACTTTCTCCCGCTGCTTTTCACTGTCCAGCCCCCAGCATCTTTCTTGCGCCTCTGTCAATCTTTTCCTGGTAAAACCTCTCTGCTGCTCTGCCAGGGACCCACGTGGGAAAGCCAGGCCGGTGGAACTCAGAGGATGCAAAGTCCTTACCGGCTCCCCCCGGGGAACTTTCTCCCGCTGCTTTTCACTGTCCAGCCCCCAGCATCTTTCTTGCGCCTCTGTCAATCTTTTCCTGGTAAAGGCTGACCAACAACACATTTGCCTTCAGGTTAACGATGTTGGTAAGTAACGCTCTCGGTCTGAGAGGATCACTGTGAGAGACTTTGCCTTCTGTGTCAGTGAAATGAAAGACGACTGATGGCAGCCTGGTTTGAGATTAAACCCGGTTACCATCAGTCTGCCACTATTGGGCCCCGTTCCAGTTTACAGAGTCACATTTTGGTGACTCGCAGTAATCTACTTGAAACCTGAAATGCTCAAAATTAGTATGAAAATGTTGGCCATAAAAATTCAGAGTGATTCTGCTTCATTTTAAAACTGTAATTTAAGATAAAAACCAAGTAATCTAAGTGTGAGAATTTGACAGTTAATCAAGAGACAGTAAAAAAAACCCCACATGCATGAATATATATAGTCTCTGTATAGTGTATCTTGAATTCTTATCTATCCCAGTAATTTGGTTCTAGCCACATTTAAAAATGTGTTTGGATTTTGAGATTAAAAGTTTCTTCAGAGAAATTTTCAGCTACATATCCTGCTACTTATGTGCACAACTGGAGGTGATTGGTCTTTTTTGCCTAATATTGGTTAGTCTTACTGAACTGCTTCATTTCAGGCATATCAGTAACTTCATACAGTTACTTTATACAGGTCTTTTCAAAGATGCCCTCCTTGCTATATACTTGCTTTCTATAGAGAGAGAGCAGCAATAATAAAAGGCTGTTTCAAACTTTGCAGAAACAATAACCTAACCTAAAGTCAGCCAGAAACTGAAAAAAAAGTCTGACTCATGGACAGTGGTAGCCTGTGAAAGCATCTATCTCCTTTTGGTGATAGTCTATGTCAGTGTCTTGGTTAGTGGGTTTGCAGGAGCAATTTGAGATTAGTCTAGGTGATTGTCTAAGAGAATAATAGGAAGAAAGAGAAATAGCTTTCAGTGGCTTCACTGTGCAGACACATCCTATAGTTTTGCTAAATTCATGTGACGCATTTAATGTAATTTGTTATGATTCTTGTACATGAAAATTGCAAACAAATAAAGCGTGATAGTTAATTACTATCAGGTGGGCAGTGATTTGAGGTAAATGTTTCCTATTCACATTCCGCTTTATAAATAGCTTTGAATATCTTTCATAGTTGGCTGTATTTATTAGGTGTGTGCCAACGTCAGCTGAGGAACAGTGTGCCCTTTGTTTTCTTGTTTCCCTTTCCTGTCCTGAAGTGCTAGAAGCAGGTGTATGTTACAGCTCAACTTTTTGTCTATTTGTAGCCCACACCTTATTTTTGTTTAAACACATATAAGGTGGTTTTCTTATATAAGTAGTCCCACTAAAGCCCTTAGGACCACTTATGTGAGTAATGAGTATATTGAAAGTGTTTGGGGAGTCTTATACAATAGAATATAACAAAATCATGTGAAGTACAAGCAAGACTTCAGAAAAGTTATTTATCTTTTTGTTTAAATTATTTCATGTGTTTTAGTTGTTTGTCACCTCAAATATTTTTTAGAGAAAGGCAGAAATTTGAAAAATCCACCTAGCTCAGCACACACTTTCATCTTCAGTGCTGTAAAACAGTTGGTGTCCACACATTGTGGTTTATTACTCTTCATATGTTTGTCATAACATTGGCATTGAAAACTGTGAGAAAGGTATTTACAAAAAAAGAAACTCAAATTAGTTGTCCATATTTTTAATCTCAGTTATGTGTTTTTTAGTCTTGATCATTTTGTGGTTCAGTTCCGCAAAATGCTCTACCTTCTGTCCCCAGACTAGTAAGACTGGCACGTGTGCTTTGATGTAGGGCTTGACATAGAGAGGAACAAAGCATAGCAGATGGACGTAGTGAGAGAAAACTAGGGTTGAAGTCAGGAAAAATTTACCAGTAAACACTTATGGACTCTGTCACTCCTCAGCTTGATAGAATACCCATGGAAATCAAGGTGAAATTTTCTTGGATACATGTGGTTCCATCTCTGCTTCAGCAACTGGTTCAGTCTGAGTTTCAGCAACTGAGCTTCTAAAAGCCATAAATAAATGAAACCCAGTAACAGATCAGTGTCCTGATCCAGTCCTCAGTGTAGTAGCAGACATTTGAGATGAAATTATTTACTGCCAGGTACTTACTGCCTTGTTCCAGGTATTAAAATAAGCATGTATTACAATAAGCATATTTTGAATTTAATTAAGTAAAATAAAAAGTTAGTTTTATTATAGGATGGATGATACCTCTCCACAGTTTGGTGTATCAGTTGCACAGTTCTGTTAGCTTATAATTGAAAACATTCAAGTCTGTGTTGGAGCTGTGTTTGCACTGATTGCAGTTAAACAGGAAGAGTAACAGTAAAGAGTGTCTTTCCAGCTTTGCTCGCTCCCTCCCCATCTGATCACGTTTTTTGGACTAAATTCAGTTAGATTTCTTGGCAAGGTGGTTGGTTATTTTGAGTCCAAGTATTGTTTGCTTTACTCTTTACATATGCTTGGTGGGCAATTGTTTCACTAGGACAAAAAAAAGTGGAAAGTCTTTCCAGGCTGATGACCTAATGTGTGAATTTAGATTATAGTGGAATTGCATGGAGGGTTATTTAGGGTTTTGTTTTGTTTTGTTTTGTTTGGAGTTTTATTTTGCATTCATTTAATTTAAAATGCAGCTAGCCTTCTGTATTGTTACATTAATGAGCAATAATGAGTAATTAAACACAAAAGGATTAAGTGCCTTTGGCTTATATGTATATGTAGTGAATTGCCAACCGGAGATCTGGTTTATTGAGAACTCAGCCATGTTCATTAGTTTATTTGCAGAATCACAGAATCAGTCGGGTTGGAAGGGACCACAGGGGGTCATCTGGTCCAACCTCCTTGCTCAAGCAGCGCCATCCTAGAGCACATGGCACAGGATTGTGTCCAGATGGTTCTTGAATATCTCCAGTGCGGGAGAGTCCGCAACCTCCCTGGACAATTATTCCAGTGCATGGTCACTCACATGGTAAATAAGTTCTTCCTCATATTCAGGTGGAACTTCCTGTGCATCACTTTCTGTCCATTACATTTTGTTTTATTAGTGTGCAACACTGAGAAGAGCCTGGCTACATCTTCTTGGCATCCCCTGTTCATATACATTAATGAGGTTCCTTCTCAACTGTCTCTTCTCAAGACTAAACAGGCCCAACTCCTTCAGCCTTTCATTGTAAGACAGATGCTCCAGGAGTTCCATGTCCCTCTTGTACTGAGGAGTCCAGAACTGGACACTATTCGTCTAAGAAGTATTTGTAATGGTTCAGGAGTAGACAAAAAAAAGTTAAGGAACTTACGTATTTGGTCCTCCGGGTAGTGAGTGCTCCAGTGCACTGCCCACACTGGAAAGGTTTAGCCTTTGATTGCGTTACTGGATGTTGCATTTTGTTTTTAATTTGTGGCCAATCTCAGATCTATTTGAATTTCGGGGGTAAGATGGAAAGATTTCATCCAGGCTCTTCATAGACACGTGCTCCTCTTCTAACGGCACAGATCTCTTGTTGGGAATCCTTTTCCATTCCTCAGCTGGAGCAAAGAATGATCCAATATCCACTGACACTTCAAGATAAAACCTGTAGCTAGAAATGCTGTAGTACTTATTTCTCTCTATAAATTGCAGGAAAAAACTTCATGGAAAGCCATTTTAAATTTTCGTGTCCAAGACCTTCAATTGGAAAGAACAAAGGCTTTAAGACCTACCAGGCAATTTTTATGTGATATTTCACAAATTGGATAATTTTATTGGAAAATGAACTAAATTAATTTGAGCATGAATGGGTGGATGAATCTGGAACGGAAAGTTTTTATCCTTAATTTGAGTTAAATTCTTCTGACTCTGAGAGTCCTCATATTTCATTGCTTTGCTTTTTAGTCTTGGGGTCTGTTTTATTTGTGTGCCTTGTACTTTCAGCCAAGTTGGCTGCTCATCAGGCTCTGATTTCAGTTCTGCCAGACTGTGAGATTTTATGCATCGTACAATTCTGAAGTCTCCTAATGTGATTATGTTAACAGTGTGCCCCCAGTCATGTCATCTGGGGCTGTATAGAAAATGTGGTTCTGGGGGATGTCATAAAATGAGAAAAGCATGCTGTTCTTAACATGAGCTACTTAAATTGTGAAGGCAGGCGATGCTCATGGGATATACTGCTGTACTACAGCAAAGGAGAGGAGTTCTGCTGCATAAAGAAAATGTCCAAAACCTGTCATGCTCTTGCTGTCATGAGCCAGGATGGATTTTGGCCAAAGTCAATATAGAGCACAGTATTAACTCTTGTCAGCAATTTGTGTTTACTTCCAAGAGATGATGAGCCATGATATCAGAACTGGAGGGGTTTCCTTGGAAGTTGAAGTGTGTTCCCTGGAGAGGGGATAAAAACAAATCCTGAGGAAAGACAAATGCTGGGTCCCCTTTTGTCATGTTGCTGGAGAGGGGATCACTGCTGTAAGAATGTTGTCTTTTCTTTTGATACATCACATGACAGGTGGTTGACAGATGTGCTTTGCTGATAATGTGATGGATGCCTTTCTGTGAGCTAGAAGCCTTTCTGAGCTACCTAAAGTTTTACCACTCTTCTGTTTTTTAAATTAATCAGAACAGCATTTGTGCCAACTGACTTAAGCACTGTAGCATTTGTTTTCCTGGTATTTTAGCATCATATCATCATTTGCCATAACCATATCCTTTGAGGTGTTCTGCTTTTCCACAGGCTTCATCTTTTCCCTGCCTGACCCCAGTCTTTACCACTTCTGCTCCACTGGCTCCAAATCACACCTGTGTCTCTGAAAGGGAACAGCATTATGCCTTGGAAACATTAAAAATCCTTTCTCTGGGAATCAGACCTTAGCTGGGCTGTCTTCTTTTAATGCAGCCTGTTTCTGAAGTGGCAGATGCAAAAAAAGAAAAGGCATTATTAAAAAACAAACATAGTGCTTCAAGTTGAGAAATACCTTGAAATTTACACTGCATTAGCATTTTGTATAATCTGTTTGTCTTCAAAGCACTCAATCTAGGAGAAAATATTAGGCACTCAGATGTGACAAAATTAGATCCTTTTCAATATGTAATGGATTTACTTATACTTTTCTGGTGGCTGATAATTGTGACATACTCAATGTCTCTTTTCGGATCAAGATACTTTTCAATCTCATGGAGGCACACAAAGACTATTGGTCTCCAGTGTAAGGATACTCATCAGTTGCATAATACTTGATCTTTATTTTGCTATGACCACCAAGCTCAGGTATTCCTGGCTCAGACCACTTTATACTTCATCCTTTCATGTTCATACGAGAACAGAGATGCTACAAGTGATTAGAGCAAATGTTTTCCCCTTTGTTGGGTAGAGGTCATTAGAATAGTGTTCTAAAACTAAATAGCACCCTTAGGGTCAGACTCAGGAGCCCAGCAGAGAGCATACTCTCTCTGTTGACTACATAGGGAAGACATGTGAGATACGGAGCAACCGTAGAGTTATTATTCTTTGAAAAATTTCATCAACTCCCACTGAGCTGTATTCAGAGTGTGGATCACTAGGCAAGTAGTCACTGTACAATCAGCAAACCAAAAATAATACTATGAATTTGTAAGGATTAACATAACTTTGTGGGTTAAATGAAGTGATGCCACTTAATTTAGTCTAAATATCTGATATCACTAAGAACCGTGTTGTGAGGTTTTTTTGGGTGTGGTGATGTTGTTTATTTTAATTCTCTTCTGCTCCTCCTGTGTTCTACCATGGTATTTAAAATCTATCATATATTACAAATTACATTATAATAAGAGCAGTTTTGGGTTTTTTTTTAATTTCAGGAACCCTCTGAAACCATGTGAATACAGTAACTTTGCTTAAGTTAACTCATGTGAAGTTGTGCAAACTTTGACTAATTACACTTACTAAGTACTAATTTTACAGACAGTTTGTTATAAACCTGTGAGATGAAGTAAGGTAAAGTCAGAGTAATACTTTGCCAGAATGCTATACGTTTTTTGGGTACTGCTGTTTTGTGTCTGTACTTCGTAGAAGTAGCAGAAAGGCATGCATGGTTCCTAGGGTAAGCATAGTGCCGGCTGGACAAAGCGACAGTTTTTTAATGTTGCATGTTAAAAAATTCTCTTTCTGTGCATTGGTATATGTGAATGTCTGCAGTTGTGTTACTGTGGCACTTAAATGGGTGCAGCTAAATACATTGAAAAGTGATTTTAGGATTTCAAGGAAGACCAGTTTCAAAGGGCAAACCCGAGCATTTCAGGTGAATTTTGCTGAAACTGGAGGAAGAGCATTCTAGTTACCTTTTTGTCTAGCAAAGTCAGCTTGGTGAAATCCATTTGTAAAATCTTCTTTGATAAATAATTTTGAGTAACTAATACATTTACAGAAACAAATGTCTTCAAAGGAAACTGGGGGCAAACAAATTGGGCAATATAGCAGCTAATCTGTCCTGCTACATAGGTGTCACTGATAGTGTCACCAAAACTTGTGAAAACAGACGAGTGATTGAAAATAAGAAAATGACAATTTGGAATTTGTCTCGTGATCGTCAGATACTGCATGTTGATACAGTGTACATAGCTGCATCCTTCTGGAATCCTTTGTGTCTATAAAATAATATAACACTCTGCTTGCTACGAATTCATTATGATACCTGGAGTCACTAAATCACTAAATCTTCCGAATTCATGAACGTGTATTACTTCTTTCTGAAAGCATAAATGATTACGCAGAGTACCATCAATTTCGTTGCATGACTTTAATTTCTCCTCTGTTGTTTTTTGTTTTTTCTATTTAGTTGCTGCAGTAGTTGTGACTCTTGTCATCCTGTAAAGTTGCCACAGAAGCACTCACATAAGTGTCACTGAGAAGTTCAGTGGCCACTTTTAATCTGTAAAACGTTTCAGGCCCTTTCCAAGATCCTGCATGGTTGTGGTTGTATGGGTATTGTTTGGCTTCTTAAGCTTAAGTACTGCTTCCTAAAACTGAGTCAGTCTTTCTGGGTGATAGCTGGTCACTGGACTGAGGAGGAGTATGGAATATAAATTCGCTTCTTTTTCATCCCAGGGGGAGAATAAAATCTCACAATAACTACTTTGTGCTTCGGACTACTACATCTTAAAATATACTTGTCTATATGGTAGAGGCTCAGCAGCATGGACGCAGTGATTGGGGTATGTGTGTTTGCATATACTTTGAAAAGAATCACAAAATAGTTAGGGTTGGAAAGAACCTTTGGAGATCATCTAGTCCAATCCTGCTGCCAAGGCAAGGTCACCTAGAGCAGGTTACACAGGAACATGTCCAGATCGATTTCAAATGTCTCCGGAGAGGGAGACTCCACGACCTCCGTGGGCAGCCTCTTCCAGTGCGCTGCCATCCTCAATGTGAAGACATCCTTATGTTGAGGTGAAATTTCTTGTGTTTTAGTTTATGGCCATTATTTCTTGTCCTGTTGCTAGGTACCATCCTCTGGACACTTGCCTTGAGATATTTATATGTATTGATAAGATCCCCTCTCAGTCTTCTCTTCTCTGGACTTAACAGGCCCAGTTCCTGCAGTCTCTCCTCATAAGGGAGATGCTCCAGACCCCTAATCATCTTTGTGACCCTCCATTGGACCCTTTCCAGTAACTCCTTGTCTTTCCTGTGCTGAGAAGCCCAGAATTGGACACAGAACTCCAGATATGGCCTCACTAGGGCCAAGAAGAGGGGCAGGTTCACCTCACTTGACCTACTGGCCACACTCTTCCCAGTGCACCCTGGGATGCCTTTCGCCCTCCTGGCACGCTGCTGGCTCATAGTCAACTTGTCATTCACCAACACTTTCAGGTCCTTCTCCTCAGAACTGCTCTGTAGTAGGCCAGACCCCAATGTCTGCTGGTGCTGTAGGGGGTACCTTACACTTGCCCTTGTTGAACCTCTTTAAGTTTCTCTCTGCTCAACTCTCCAGCCTATCAAGGTCTAACTGAATGGCAACACAGACTTCAGGTGTATTGGCCACTCCCCCAGTTTTGTTTTATCAGCAAACTTGCTTAGGGTACTTTCCATCCATTTGTCCAGGTTGTTGATAAATGAATTGAATAAGACTGGACCTAGTATTGATCTATGGGAAATGCCACTGACTATTAGGCTCCAATTGAATTTTGCACCATTGATCATGACCCTCTGAGTCCTGCCATTCAGCCAGTTCTTAATTCACCTCACTATCCATTTATCTAACCCACATTTCCTGAGCTTACCTATGAGGATGTTATAGGAGACAGTGTCAAAAGCCTTGCTCAAGTAAAGGTATACAGCATCCACTGCTCTCCCCTTGTCAACCCACCCTGCCATGTCATCTTAGAAGGCTATCAGATTGGTCAAGCATGATTTCCCTTTAGGGAATACATGCTGACTACTCCTGATGAACTTGTCTTCTACATACTTGAGGATGACCTCCAGAATGATCTGTTCCATCACCTTTCCAGGGATGGAGGTGAGACTGACTGACTGTAGTTTCCCAGGTCCTCCTTGCTCTTTTTGAAGATGGGTGTAACACTGGCCTTCCTCCAGTCACCTCTGCTATTTTTCATAATTTTTCAGAGATGATGGAGAGTGACTTAGCAATAACATCTGCCAGTTCCCTTGGAATCTGAGGGTGCATCCCATCAGGGCCTATGAATTTATGGCTGCTAAGTCTGCCTATCCAATCTCTAACTCAACCTTCTACAACCAAGCGGAAAGTCTTCCTTTCTCCAGACTTCTCCTAACCCCCAAGGTCTGGGACTCTTGATGGCCAGCCTCAGCAGTAAAGACTGAGGCAAAGAAGGCATTCTGCCTTCTCTGTGTCTTCTGTTACCAGGACGTCCTTCTGATACAGCAGCAACTCCATATTTTCCCTAATCTTTGTTTGACTGCCGATGTACTTGTAGAAGCCCTTCTTGTTGTGCAGGATATCCCTTGTCACTCTCAATTCCAAGTGGGCCTTGGTATTCCTCATGGCATCCCTGCATACTCTGACACTGTTCAGAAGAAGCTGGAAGAGGGAAAGGCTGTGGCTGTGACATTCTTGTAGAGAGAATGAAAGTTGCAGAAATACATTGCAATATTCCATTACAAATGTATTCTACTCCTGGCAGAAAATACAGTAAGACAAGGAGAGACTAATTGTTTCTCTACTCCCATCAGCATAAGATACTGAACCTTCAATTTTACTACTTCATTAATAATCTGTATGGTAGGAGGTCTCTAGTATTAATATTTTGCGTGTGCTATTTTTAAACAAAGGATTTGTAGTGCAGTCTGAGGTACAGCTTGCTTTTGTGGACTTCATTTAGTTTAAAGACAGAAGCTGATTAATCCTGTGTAAGATGGGGTAAGAAAGGTGGAGTACCCACATAACCCTATTATTTTGTGGAAAAAAAAAGGTTATATAGGTCCTTAAAGATCGAATACTATTTCAGTGACCTGTGATTTGAAAAAGAATCAGGAAAACATTTGCTCAAGTAGCAAATATTTTAGGTTAGGGTCAAGTAACAAGTAATTTTCCTACTGTTTGCTTCCTTTGGAAGAAACAACATTATTAGTACCTATCTGGTTGCTGAAATTTAAAGGAAAAAAGAAAATTTCAGAACACAGATTTCATGTTTGTATTTCATATTTCTTAAACTCTTACATGTTGACTAAAAATTTTGTATGTTATGGATTTTGCTGAATTTATCCACCTTGGAAGGCTGATAAACTGTCCATCTCACCATGGCTAGTGCTATTTCTATTTTACATTAAACTAATTTACAGGACTGTGTGTATATTTACACTCTTTTAAGAAATGACATTCTTCAGCAGCTATTTCTGGGTATGCATAGTACCTGCTTCTGTCTAAAATTTGAAACCATTCTGGAATTGTTTATTGCCTGTTGTGAGCAATTTACAGCTCTGAAGGACAGCTACTGAAATGCTAGGAA
The DNA here is from genome assembly GCF_000695815.1 of Acanthisitta chloris. Taxonomy (NCBI): domain Eukaryota; kingdom Metazoa; phylum Chordata; class Aves; order Passeriformes; family Acanthisittidae; genus Acanthisitta; species Acanthisitta chloris. Next base: position 10,191 of record NW_008649851.1, read on the forward strand.
TTTATGAAATGCAGCATGTCAACTCAGTCCAGCTATCCAAAATTAAATGGAATTTCAAATAGAGAGACTACAGAGAGACTACATTTTATAATGTTTAAAGTACAATTAGTCTCCACCTTCAAGCCACGTTAATGGACATATGTAAGGGAGTCTGTAAATGATGACTTGAGACATTGAACTTACTGTTTGCCCACCTGTATTTACTTGGAAATCAGTGTCTAAGTGCTACAAATCTTAAGCACACTTGAAATTTAATTGAGATCTGGTGAACACAAACCTCAGACTTATTTTGTGATATGTGGTATCATCACAACCAGCTTTTAATAACTAAAGTATCTACAGAAACATTTCGTTTCTTCGCTATGAGATATCTTCTTTCGCGTGAGAATCATTGTGCTGGTTTGGACTGGGGTAGAATTACTTTCTTCACAGTGTCTAGTACAGGGCTGCGTTTTGGATTTGTGCTGAATGCAGAGTCGATAATATGGCGATGTTTTTGTTATTGCTGAGCAGAAC
>NW_008649851.1:10782-25188 GCF_000695815.1 Acanthisitta chloris
GAGGCATGACTGGGACAGGTGACCCATACTGATCAAAGGGATATTCTATACCATATGACATCATGCTCAGTATAGAAAGTGGGAAGAAGAAGGAGGAAGTGGAGGGAGGGTGTGTGTGTTTGTGTGTGTGTGTAGTGTTTGGAGTGATGGTGCTTTTCTTCCCAAGTAACTGTTATATGTGATGGGGTCCTGTGCTCCTGGAGATGACTGAACACCTTCTGCCCATGGGAAGCAGTGAATTATTTCCTTGTTTTGTTTGTATGCACAGCTTTTGCTTTCTTTATTAAACTGTCTTTATCTCAGCCCACAAGTTTTCTAGCTTTTACCCTTCCAGTTCTCTCCCCCATCTTGTTGGTGAGGGAGTGAGTGAGTGAGTGACTGCATGGGGCTTGGTTGCTAGTTGGGGTTAAACCACAACAATCATATACAGAATTAACTTCTTGTAACAGTGAATTTCTTTGGGCATATTTGTCTTGAACCAAACAGCTCTATTATTCTTTTTCCTACAGCACACCCCCGCCAGCCCCACCTCAGCACTTGTACAAGAGATTTAAATACTAGAAGTCCAACAGATGAGGGAATATCCAGCTTTTTTTTTTTTTTTTTTTATGAAGGAGTAATGATCACTTCCTTCTATCCCCTTTAAACATCCATTTTAACTTCGGTAGTTGGCATTTGTATCCTCATTTGTTTCTAATGTATCTTTCTAAATTCATGGACTTCTTCACAGTAATGATTAGTGTTAGAGCAACCAAGAAACTTGATATACATTGTGGGTTACTTCAGTGGCATGCTTTTCAATACACCATAAGTAGAAGTAAAACAATATTTACTTAAGCTAAAATTTTTATCTGCAGTAGGTATGTTAAAGTAAAGAAGGGGGAAGAGTAAATATAATTTAGAAAATTCAGACATACTGTGCTGAATGTTCAAAGTCCATATCCCAGAATCTATCCATATCTAGCTTGCCAAATTTTAAAACTAAGCAAAGAGGTGAATATCTTAATTTGTGGTAAGTTTTTCAAACCTGTTATGTAACGGACATTGTTCCATGTAAGTGCATTAAAATGGTATCTCTCTTCTTCAGACAAGAGCAGGTCAGTGTTCTGTATCTGAACATACACATAGTGGAACCGAGATTAATCCAGCCATATGAGCATGTCATTAAGAGCTTCATCCGAGAGATCAAACTTCAAAGCACAGAGATGGAAACTTTGGCTGGAGCAGTAAAAAGGTATAGTGAGTTGTGTTTCTAGTTCAGTTATGCAGATTCTTTTTTCTCTATCACATTTTATTGGGTTAAACTACTGGGAGTTAATTCCAAAATATGCCATGCAAAGTATTTCCATAAGTGAGTTCAAAGGCTAGTTTATGTGCACACACGTATGAATAAGCATGTATAGCGGCATGCAGATGATTCCCCATTCATATTTTGGCTAAGTCCTGGACGAAATTTTTGCAGGTTCTATTGCTATGTTAAGTGTCTTAAAACATTTTGACCCCTCTTCCTTGGCAGCAGCTCTGAGTTTTAGCATAATGTCCATTGTACTTTGAGTTTATAAACCAGATTTTTGCATCTTCAAGAAGTGTATTTACCTATTGTAACATTTGCAGTCTTTCATCAATAGGGCCAAAACCATAAAAAAATTAGCTCAGGACAGTGATCTTATATGTGTGGGTGATGCAAGATACTGTAGTTACCATTTTGAAGTCTCTTTATAGGATACCCAGAGGGGTCTTCTATTTTTGTGCCTTAATTTTCAAAACGCAGACGTGATATATTTCATGCTAATCATCAGGTGTCAGCTATAATTTAAAATCGAAGTTGCCTGTATCTTCAAAATAATTTGTGATTTTGGTTCCAAATCACACCAGTCTCAAGGTTGGGGCAGTGTTATTCCATGTCTAATTTGTTTCTGTTGAGGTAGGCAGATGTATTTCACACAGCATTTCTGTGAAGTCAGGGGGCAGTTCCTCAGAGAATATTTGCTTTTAAATTTTAGAGCCCAGGACAACGCGGCTGTTCAGATAAGTGAACTAGTGGAAGAGATGGAACAACGGATGCAGGCTACAGAGCATAAAGTTAAAAAGGAGGTGAGTATCTTATGTTTATGGAATTTCATAATTGCCAGACTCTCAGTGGTATTAAGCAGGATTGATGGCCGGGGTGGTTTTGATCATGATGGGCTGACTCAAAGCTGCTAAAGGCAGGGCCTGGATGGAAAAAAGATATCCATGAGATCATAAATGCGTGCTCTTAATGCTTTCCCAAAGAGGAATGTCTGCTCAGCTGTACTAAACCAAGAAAAGAAAGTATTTCTCTTTTGTGAGAATATTCTGGCCAAGAGGAGTTTCTTTCTGAGACCAATATTGGAAACAGATTGGAGAAAATGATCTTTCACCATAAAATAATGGAAACTGGTTCTCCTGGTAGATGAATTTGTGTAGAATTTAATGCTTAGATCATCCTAATTTGTATATCTGCCTGGAGTTATGATCTTTCTTTCCCTCATTCTTATCCTGTGACTACATTGTCAAGAGTTATAGACAGAAGAGTTAGACATAATTTTGATAACAGTGTGTGAGGGCCTGCAGCTCCCAAATTTGATGGAAATTCTGTTTTGATGTGCTGAAGTTTCAGCTGTTGTTTTAACTGGCTTGTAGTCTTGATGGAAAAGTACAAAAATTCTCTTCTTACCCATTGAAAGATATTAGAACTATATGTGACTCTGTAATTTGAAGCAGTAACACCAGTTTACCTGTATTGTCTGCTTTGTTTTGTACTGTTACTAAATTAATATAAGATAAACCTAACTTTATAATGAGCATAAGAATAACAGTTTGTGAAAGTATTCTAATGTGGACATAAGAAATGCATTAATCAAAACATATACTGTGGGCATAATTATTACTTGGTAAGACACATACTGAATGTTTATGTATATATTTGGTATGAGTTCTTTCACTAGAGTGTTGGCAGAATCAAAAATAACAAAGTGCTATCTGCTAACTTGCTAATTTTAAATAGTTCATGGTAATTGATCTGTGAAGGTAAACAGTATTCTGATAGATTTGCTTCAAATAGCATCTTTTCCTATATAAGTGAAAACACTCGTATTAAATCATAAAAGTCAATTGTTTCCCTAGAAACAAAATACAACGTCATAAAAATGTTAAACATATCATCCCTGAAAAAAAAGTGTGTCATAATATGTTTAACTAGTGGTAATGCAACTCTGGGTAGAGAAAAACTTTCCTTTCCAGAGAGATTAAGCAATTATGTTTAGAAAACAAATACATTTTCTCTGGAAAATTGCTGTTTTCGAAAAGTGACAAAACACTGAAAAAAAGCCCGGAAGACTCTTTTTCAATACTGTAAAACGGGTGACTGGAATGTGTGCATTTGCTCACTCTGAGAACACCTACAGTTATGTACTAGCATTATGCAAAAGCAGTTCTTCTATGTATTATCCACATCTAGTCTGTGTTTCTTATGCTAAAAAGTCCTAAAATTGTCACCGAGGTGCATGAATTATGATTTTACTGTTCTCATCTAGCTGTGGGTATGAGAGATGGGCTGTTAACTTGTTTCTCACAGAGCTTTTTTCATTTTGACTCCTGTGTTCTCTTTAGCTTCCCTCCACATACTCCAGGTACTAAAACGCCCTGAGAGTAAACTTGCAGATATTTACTTTGTAGGATTGTACTAAGTCATTAATCTTAATGCCTGTACTCAAGGCTATTGTTTGTCAGAGTGATCTCACTCCTGCCACCTTGACACCTGCCTCTGCATGAGGCATCCTGTATTTTGTTTCTTCAAAGGAAGCAAATAGTTACCAGACAATACTTAGGAGTCCCATATAGTTGCAAACAAGTAAGGGAATCCAGTTTATACTGATTACTTTGGTTATCATTGTCACGCATGGATGTCAGCATCGCCTACAGGAGAGCACTGAATTCTGAGCAAAGTCCATGTCTGTCTTTTCCATGTGAAAACTCAACCTGTCTCATGGGCACCATGTGTCCCTGCTGCATTCTGATTTATTGTGTTGTGAAATTGTGCACTGAAGTCCCTGGGAAGTGACTGGAGTGAGTTAAACACATACCATTCTTCTCAGTGTGGTTGATGTTGCCTCTTTTCAAAATCTGTTTTGTTTAAAATAAAACTCAGAATAGAGTACTTGGTTTGATATTCAGACTACCATATGAAATGAAAGATGCTGTCATCTGATTACCTTTTACTGCCATGGGTCTGTAACATTCCAGCACTTGCAAGTGTACAAATGTAAAAGAAACACAGAAGTAAAAAGGTGGGTGATGGTGGCATAGTAATGCAATTAGTAGCACAATGTATACTGAGCCATAGAAGACTGGTTTGGAAAAAAGATCATAATGCCCCGATTTGTGTGTGCTGTGTATGTTTGCATCTAAATATGTGATACACAGTGAAATGTATGTGCAAATAAAATCTGTTCACTTTTGTCAGGTTTTTTTTTCATTTTTTTAAAGGCATTGAGGATGTTAAGCACAGGAGACATGAATAACAAATACTGAATTGACCCTTATCTTTGTTTCAACCTTACTATTTTATTTCTATGTATGTTTTATAAGTGGACTGCAATTATAGAATCAGAATCTGTGGATGTTGAGCAAAGGATGCAGTGGAAAGACAAAATTGCACACATTAAGGGAAAAATAGGTAGTTTCCAAACTAATGAATGCATGTTTTTAATAAACGTTTGAAACCTGTCTCAGCTACTAATGAGGTTGAAAACATTGCAGGAGAAGCGAAAAGCTGAAGAAGCACTAAATGAGTTGAAGCGTCAGTATGATGCTGAAGTTGGGGATCTTCAGGTGACAATAAAAAAACTTAGAAAGGTAAGTGAGTTGAAGTCATGGAGAGTTTAAGTGTTTTAAAAGATGTTGTCATTATGAAATAGCTCCCCCAAAATGGATAGGCATAATTGTAGATTTGTAATGTAATGTGTATTAATAAATGGCAAATGCAAATAATTTTTAGGTTGTGTTGTCATTCTGTGCTGTGGTATTCATGCTGTGTAATTTGTTGTAATATTTAGGACAGGGAATAACTGGTATCCAAATTCTGTTACTTAACAACTTTCTAGGTCCATCAGGTTGTTAACCTGCAGTTACCTAGTCTTGTATATTTGGTTCATTAGAAGCAGTTCAACGTATTGTCTCTAGGTATTTGTAATTTATAGATTTAGATGAAATTGGCAACACAGATATAGTAATTTGCAGCAATATGGTGCCTTTTAGAACCCAACTCCAATCTAATCTTTTAATTTGATATCTAAGAGTAAGGGAAACTGAAATCTCACTTATGAGTGTTGTTTTGGGATATTTTGTAGTTTGAGTTTAATGTTGACATGAGTTTTGCTGTAAGTTTTACCAGAATTGTTACCAGGATATGTTTTTGTTTCTTCATGTTGAATTGCACTTAAGAGAGCATTGATAGGAAAGAAAATTTCTCACAAGAAATGAAAGAGCTTGTAGGGCGAATACTATGCAACCAAGATAGTAATAATGTTTATTTTTAAAGTTAGTATTTATATCTTCTCAATAGCTGGCTGCTGTGTCACTAGTTATGCATATTGAACACCTACAATGCAAAAATTCTCATTAAACTTTTTATAATTATTCATCTAAAAACCTTTTAGAGAGCCAGTGATTTTTTGGGATGATGCTACCTAGTTGCACAGTTGGGGAAACTAAGCTTTAACAACTTTAGTAGCTGCAAAATCTTTTGGAGGTTACTTAATATGATTTCCATTAATTTTTGTGTACTTTGAATCAGAGCAATCAAATGCATTAATTGTTCATTTTTTTAACTTTGTAGCTGGAGGAGCAATCCAGAAATATAAATCACAGGGAAGATATAGTCGAATTGAAAAAAAGAATGCATGATATGTTGTTGGTAAGACATGATTATCATTAATGTATTAATTTTGCCTTGGTTTTAGCCTCAGCAATACAGATTTTTATGTTGTTTTTTTCTTTTTAAATTTAGTATTGCAAAATTACAAAATAAACTTTAAAGTTGTTGATAAGTGCATGAGGATCTTTAATTTGGAAAAGTACCTGTTTTGTATAAATGCATGCGTATTCTATGTAAAACATTTATAAATTACTAGAGACAATATGGTCATCTTTTTGTGTAACTGAAATGGAAAATAAAAATGCAGAGGTTCTTGCATGTTCATTTCCTAACTTCTCTAGATTTAGAGTTCTTTCATTTTCTTTCCCCCTCTATGCCTAGATTTTCTAGCATTTCCATTTTATATAATTGTGATGGTTTTTATTCTACCATTGTAATATATCAACAATTTATGCAGATGACTATGACAGCTAACATCTAATATCTTCCTTTTTTAAAGGAAAATCAGAAACTTAAGAAAGATCTATTAGAAGCACAGACAAATATAGCTTTTCTACAGAGTGAATTAGATAGCTTGAAAAGCGAGTATGCAGATCAGTATTTGAACACTGAGAGGTAAGTTACTTTTACATAATATTATTTTCACCAGGGGAAAAAAATAATCTGTTCTCTGATGTAGTTATTGTGTATGCAGGTGGGATCTGTTATTTCCTAATTGTGCCATAAAGGACAGGTACACATTTGGCACCATGCCATCAGTAACATTCACTTTTCTTGTTAGGTTGCTGAAAGAGCAGGTTCTGGATATGATGCAAATTCACATAATCTTGCAAGGATATCTGTTGATTTTAGTGGCACTTTAGTTAGGAATAAAACAACAGTACAGCATCTGGCAGTTTTTTTTCCATGGCTTGCACTTAGATGAATGTCTGTATGAGTATTAGGGAGCATGGTTTTGGAAGCCTTCCACATCAATGTCAGCAACTTTTTTTTTCTAAAGTGAAAGAAAACTGCTTCTAGTTTTTCATTAAAGGAGCTTAAATGACAGTTCTATTGTGTGGTTATCTTCAGATAACACAAATGATATTTCGAGAAGAAAGAAGGCAGTCCATGTGGTTATTTTGTACATCTTTTATTTTTCATTCACAGTCTTTGTTGAGTTATAGTGGCAGAGATTAATGAAGTCACTAAGTGATCTTACTTTGCATAAAACTGCTTTCATCATCTTTCAGCATGAACGTAAATTCTTGCCAAAAGCAATATTGTAAATGTAAAAAAAAAAAGACATCTTGTTAAGCATGAGTTCGTCTAAGTTTGATGTTGGTTTGTTATTTTTCCCAGAGATTTAGAAATTATGCGAGAGTATACTGAAGACAGAGATAATCTGGAAAGACAAATTGAAATACTTCAGTAAGTTTTTAGTAATTCAGGTTTTTTATTAACCAACTTTGCCCCAACATATTTGGGGATAAATGTTTTTGTATGCAAAATACTGGGTTGAGATTTGAGAAAATATATCAAGTGAAAATACTGAAATGGCCTCAATTGTCATAGAAGGTACTGTGCTCATCTGTCATAGACATTACTGTGCTACTAACTCTACTGTGTTACTGAGCCAATAACTCTTCATTTATTTATTTTTTTCTTTTCTTAGCCTCACTAACTTTCTTTATGATAAGCTGAAAGAGATTTCAGTCTGTCTGTACTATTGCAAAATTTATTACTTGTCTCCTTTTTTTTATTGACTTTGCTTCTCCAGTAACTCCCTGTCTTATTACTGCCTGGAAAGTATTGTGTGTGGTATTGTACAAGAGGTGCACACGTTTTTGCATTCAAGGAGGGCACAATGAATAGTTTGGGGGATTTATATATATAGGTGTCTTTAGTTAATTTCTTTATCTTAATGATGTTCTAAGTATTTATTTCGAGCAGCTGAATCATATTTGTCCTTGGAGTCACCTCAGCAATATTTAAAGGGCAGTCATTTTGTACAGAAATGGTTGTGCTAGTTGGTTGGTTTTTTTTTTTTGGGTTTCCATTCCTACAGGATCTTTTTTTCCACTCAGCTGACCAGAGACAATACTACAGAAGCAAAAAAAGGGTTTTCTAGGCTGCCACTGGAGGCTAAACTTCACAGTGGCTTTTTTTTTCACAAGTAATGATTTGTTTAAATATCCATCAACATGTTTCTAGTTTGACATTATTCTTTAGTGTTCATATAAGGGGGAAAAAGAAAGTTTTTTTGATATATACTTTTTCAGTTTTTCTTAGTGATAAGTTATGTAGTTTTTCATGTTTCTTTTATTATACTCCTGCAAGCTAAATTGTGTTTCCTTGTTAGATCAGCTAACAGGAAGTTACATGACAGCAACGATGGTTTAAGAAGTGCACTTGAAAACAGTTTCAGCAAATACCACAGATCATTGGTATGTATTTATGATTTTGTTACGTTGTCCTAGAAGGTATAAGAATTAGCACACTAAATTTAAATTGGTACTTCAGTGGGTATTCGGAAAATAGAGTTTTAATCAGTGGGCTCACTGTGGGAATACTCTAGTGTAGCTGAATATTGTTAGATTTTACTTGTGTTTTGTGAAATAATGCAGTTTTGTTAGAACACAGCTGCTTTCTGAAGTGCTTTGGAAAGTAATATTTTTTTTAATATGCTGTGGCCAAATGTGTTTAATGAGGTGAATACATCAGCAGTTTCTCTTGCACTAAAGGGAATATGTTTGTATTGTATATATGGGAATGTCCTACCACTTTCTCAGAGAATTGTCTTTTTTGAGGAGTGAGGTCTTAACCTGGTCTGAACTTTTGTCCATGCAAGTCACTGGGAAAATGAATAGCAGGGATTACTGATAATAGAGACCTTAGACACTCTTGAGCTAGTAAAACTTCATGGGAATCTGCTGTAACAGATCTGTTAAATCTGTGTAACAAATCTGTTAAAGTCTAAAACCAATGATTGGACATCATTAGGGAAGCAACAAGCTTTGTTAGAAGGATGGGGCCAGCATAATGGGCTCACAAAGAGAATATTGAACAGGAAGGAGGAAAATAGGTGTCCTTGCCTGTTTCCATCACTCTGTACCAATGAACATCAGCCTTTTGCTGATGCAAGCTACCAGAAATTCACTACAGATGCAGCAAGTGCTACTGTTTCCTTCTGTCATGCCCATAAGGGAGTATATTACAGAGAAGACAGAGGAAACTGTTCCCCGTGAATAAACATGTAGAAGCACAGCAGAATTTACAAAATACTCGGTCACATCCTATCAGTTGAGACATTTCCTTCACTGTCTCAAGAACTCGGAGGAGCTCTGCTGAAACTAGCTCAGTCACATTTCCCTTTTCTTTTTAGTAGTCAACATGCCATGTTCTAAATATTAAATTTCGGAGTTTAGCCTTTTAGAGTCTTCAAGTGTAGTCAATGAAATCATCCTCTTGAAATTTCTGTTGTCTTTTATGGTTGAATGTGGCTAGTAGGTTCAGTTTTAAGGCAGCAGTGGAGCCTAATTACTGTATGTAATGGGGCTTTTGGCCTTCAGTTGTATACAAAACATGAGGTTTAATTAAATGTAAGTAGTTGATATATATTATAATAAACATTTGTAATTTTGATGTTGCATTCGTTTTTCATGACAAATGTAGATGCTTGGACTGTGTTCATCAAACCTATTATGTGTTGTGTGTTGTCTGTTGCAGCGGTTAGCAAACACCTCACCAGGAAGTACCATTTCTAGAAGCAGTCCTAAATTTAATGGTGGACAGTCTCCTCTAAACCCACGGTATGACCAGTAAACCAGGTTTGCTTTTGTTAAGTTGAAAATGACTAGGGCATCAAACTTACCTTAGAAGAGCAAATTACTGTCAAGTAACAGAGAGTAGTTCTGTCTGATTTAGAAGGAATGTGTGACTATAGCATACAATGCATAGTATACTGAAGTCACAGGAATCTTTTCAATGATCTCAGAAATCTCGGGAAAACTCTTTTCAGTGCAAACCATGAACTTATGGAGAGTTCAGACAACCTTTTATTTGGTTTGGACTGTTTTGATTCTAGGTTGATTCTCAATCATTCCTCCTTGTCTCCAAGAAGCTATAAAAATCTTTGAAGGACCTCTGTTAGCTAGCTTACTCAGTACTTGAGAAATAAAACATTTTTGTGTATATGTTCAGCTGGTGTGTCTGGTTTTCCCATATAATAATTACAAACGTGGCCCTAATTCTTCAAATGAATAAACACTCTCATCTCACACTGACTTTCAAGTGTAGTGAATGCACTTGGATATTAATGGGGTAAGATAACGGGATAAGAGCCATAGAGAACATTAAGTTATTATCTAAATGCAAGTATCAAGTGATCAGAGCTACTTTGTTTTTGTACTTACTGGATGCAGGTTTTTGATTAGAGCTTCCTTGGATCATTGCAGTGACTCTCAGTGGAGACACTGAACATTAGAGCCAACCCCAAGTGCTATCAATCATGCTATATTTTCACAGTGTTTTTAAACAGCTAGATCTGCCAGCAAAAGTGTATGTCCTTACTCAATGGATAGATAGTTTTGTCTTCTTTTTCTTTTAGTGGTTTTCCAAACCTTAGAGAGATCTCTGATAGAGTTCTTAGTAGTCTCTCTTTTACATTTTGCCAGAGAGAAGAGTATCTTGGATAAGGACTAGGTTGGCTTCTGTTTCACACTAATAATTTCCCCATTCATTCAACAGTGTTACTCTTATTCTGCTGTCTCCATGTGAGATGTAAAGTTTTACTTGTCAGAAACTGTTTCTTCTGAATGCAGATAAAACCGTTCTCCTCTGTTGGACCCTCTGCAAATTTTGAGAGGCATCCACTGCTAAGTTGTATATTATATTGAGGAATTTTCTGAAACAGTAACTAGAACCTCTCTGGAGGTTTAGTGAAGACCTATGAATATTTATTAGTACCTGCCACATGATACAATCCTTGAATTTCCACAAAAGTCAGACATACAGAACACTTCAGGAGATAGCTTGTGTAGTAGGATTAAAACTTACTCTTAACAGATGTGACTTCGTAGTATTGAAAAACAGAAAGAGATGTGAATGGTCCGAGGCCTGTTTGTTTTCACTACTTTCTTTATCTCCTGACATCAGGTCAGCATTTAGAGGTATTAATTTACATTCTAACTTGTTTTAAGCAAATTGCATTAGAAGGGAATTGTTTTTTGTTTTTGTTTTTTTTTATCCTTAGCATACATCTTGGTCTTACTTGCTTTAAGCACATACAAAATTCTAAGCATTGAATTCATGCTTCAGTGAGGTTGAAAATTGGCTATTAAAGACCTTTATTTCAGGGAAATCCTGACAAGCTCAGCTTGGTTATAGCATGCACTCTTTATCTGTAATTCAGTAATTTGGTATAGGCTAGTAGGTGCATGAATATAAAGAGTATATATGCTATGATACTCTACAGCAAAGATCACATTCATTCATGTCATTATTCATCAGCCTGAAAGGATGTAAGTTAGATGGTTTTGAATGTTATTACATGGGCCAGTGATGCCTCTGTCACCTCCATTTGGCCACTTGCAGGGAGGAATTTGACTCAGTAACAGTTTCATAATTTGTTGATTCTCCCCATTCTGTGGTGTGCCATCAGACTGGGAGCTCTCAACCTCTCTGGAAGCAAGCTATTCTTACAAGGACTGATCCTGACCTTGTCTGTTTTAGCAGTTCAGTGCTTCACATCCATTCCTAAGAGGACAAAGCCACACTGGTTCTCTCTTCTCTGCTGTGACTTGGAGACCTTCTCTACTTCCCTTTAATTCATACCTATCTGTGTTGCTGCGGGAGCAGGGCAATGATTGTAGCCGTCATTAAACTTTTTAATGAGATTGATTGTTTTAAGATTCACTCTATTAATCTTTCATTTTTGCAGTTTTACTTATATAAATAAAACCAATTTTGTTTTGTGTGTAAGCCATAGAGTAATTGCTCTATCCATTTATGTTTTTTTATATAGCGGCATACACGATGTGGAAAGAAAAGGCCTTTGAAGGAAGGGTGAGGGAAAAAGAAGGGCTTCTGGGTAAAACCTTAAGTTTTACGTAGCCTACCAAACTGTAAGAAAATATGTTTCAGTGACTTTTTCCACCATACTGAACTTGGTTATTCCCTTTTCTATATTCGTAGCTGTTCCTTACTGGCATGGGTGCCTCTGTGAGCAAATGCATTCATTTAAATGAGATACAGTATGTCAAGGTCATTTTGTGTCTTAGAATAGGCCAAAATTAACTAAACCATTGTCTATAATTTTCTGCCTTTGATGTTACATAGTATGTCATTTTTCTGAATGCTTTTAAAACAGGCTTTTTAAAAATTAATAAATATACTTATATGGATTCAGGCAGTCATCATCAATAACATAGATTAAATAATATAATCTGCACATTTTAAGAGATAAGATTGAGAAAGAAATTCTTTACAAAGGCAAGATAGGCACTGATGTATGTCTTAACATTAGCATTTCTAAGAATTGAGTGTTCCAGAAGGGCTCAGATTTTGTTGGGAAAAATAATTGTGGAATAATTTATATTTTCCCCATCCAATATTTTCTTATTAGATCATCTCATTCATCTTGTGTGGATGAAGATTATGATTCTTTAGCCCTCTGTGATCCTATGCAAAGGACAAACTGTGAAGTGGACAGTTTACCTGAAAGCTGTTTTGACAGTGGTTTGTCTACCCTGAGAGATTCAAATGAGTATGATTCAGAAGCAGAATACAGGCATCAGAGGATTTTTCATAGGTCCCAGTGTATGCAAGAAGGCTTTGGAGGTGATGCTTCTGATACAGATGTAAGTGCCAGATTTGCTCCTTCTCTGAGAAAGACACTTGGTTGGAGACAAAATCAGTTTCCTGGTTTTTTTCCCTGCATAAATAGTTCTCTTTAAAATAAAATGTTTGACTTTATGTTTTTGATAGATCTTTTGGGGTAATAACTTCCTTTTTTGTAGTATACATGGATTTTTAAGGTTATTAACAGCATGCAGAGAGGACCTGATTTTCTAATGATTAAAAAGCAGATACTGTAGAGATAAAACAGGTTTCCATTCACTCCCTCTTGCTATCTTGTGGCAGTGAAGAAAAAAACCATAATAGAAGAACCCTAACCCTAACCCTACTGTTACTGCGTAAATTGTCGTATGCTCTTAAGTCAGAGAATTTGAAAATGTAAGATTTTCCTGTGTTCATTTTCTTGTTAGTAAAATGGAAAGCTTTACTGATGGATACATAGCAAGACTAGTATCAAGCACAGTAGAACACAGGGGGTTTTAAACACAAATCCTTTGCTGTGTGTTTAATAGAGACATTTAGTTGCTTCAGAAACTATGCTATGAATGGGGTTGATTACAGATGTGCTGTATGTAATTTAGCTTGAGTAGTAATAGCACAGAGCATAAGGTCTCATAAGGAAATTCTTAATGTTTGTAAAATAAGCTTTGAAATGAAGTATTTGTTTATTGTAATAATATTTTAAACTGAAATTTTCCACTTGGAAATTAATTAGCTCTATCAGAAGGAGTACTTAAAGAACATATGCCAAGCTTTTAACATGTTTAAGGACAAAATGTAGGCTATAGCAAACAGCAAATGTGAATAATAACAGAATCACAGTATTTTAACTGGAATTGCAAGTTGTAGTTGGTCATTTATCTCTGTTTAATCCAAACTGTTAAAACAAATGTTTTAATCAGTCTCAGCAGTGCCTTTCCAAAAAAAGCATGTTTTTTGTCACTGGAGAACTTACTTGTACTTTCAGGTTCCCGAGATCAGGGATGAAGAAGTGTACAGTCCTGATAACAGCTCTACGGTATTAGACTGGAAACTCTCACGACCAGTAAGTCGAAGCAGCTCAATTGCTTCAACAAGGAAATACATTTCTGCTCTCACCCCTCAGGTAACCAGTTCTCGAGGGGAGGGGAAAACAAAAGAGTGATACAGAGAATATTTTTATATGAGTTGCAATAAAGGGATTCTTTTTATTTTTAGTCAGATGCAACTGAATGCACTCCAAAATACCCCAGTTCAGAGAAGGCTTACAAGATTGTTCTTGTTGGAGATGCAGCAGTGGGAAAATCCAGTTTCCTTATGAGACTTTGCAAGAATGAATTTCGAGGCAATACCAGTGCAACTCTGGGTATAGTTGTTATTGTTCTTAAAATACTAAGTGAATTTCATTGCAGAAGTGGATGAAAAGTTTCTCTTTGTGATTGCTTGTCAGGGTTTCCTGAACGTACACAGTTTCTTAGACTGTGCAATTTAATTGAGTACCAAAGCTTAGGAGTGCCTAACTGCTGTTTGGAGTGGATAATAGGGTACTGGTTTAATTTAGTGTTTCTTTACAAAGCCTGTTTCTGAACAACACAAAGCACCAGAAAAGAGAATTTCGGTGTGAGGAACCTTTAGTGTGTGTCTGAGCCTTTTTGCATTTTTCATTGCTCTCTTGTTTTCTCAGCTCTTTT
>NW_008649851.1:25229-40531 GCF_000695815.1 Acanthisitta chloris
ATAGTACTTTTTGGTCTGGATTTCTTCAAAGTGTTATTGAAGCTTTGGTTTAAATATAGCTGGAGGCATTTCTGGCTTCTTCTGTATATTATTATAGCTGTCAACTAACAAACTTGTCTTAATGATTCCAAAGATTGAATTTTTGCTTTCCAATCGAATCATAGTTATGTATTTGTTTTATTGCCTCTGAGTCAGGATGTTTTGTTCCAATTTATTTTTTCCCTCCTTGGCATTTGAAATAATGTCTGGTTTATAAAACATTTTCACTCTGAAGAAAGTGTTTAGGAAAATAAAGCAAAGATAGATCATCTTGTCTGCTGTTCATAATGCAATATGTATCAATGCTTTGGGGGCAATATTTTGTGAAATGTTTTTCTAAACACAAATTAAATACATCCAGGGGATTATTGCAGTTCAAAAGTATGTGAATGACTAAAATCTCATAATCTATTAAAAGAGATGAATTTTGAAAAAAAGAGTTTTACATGTCCCCTAATTTTTCATTTTTTGTGTTTTTTTAAGATTATTTTGGTTTTGTTAGACTATACATATGATTCTTTTCAGGTGTGGATTTTCAACTGAAAAGACTAATTGTTGATGGCGAACCTACAGTGCTACAACTGTGGGACACAGCTGGGCAGGAGAGGTTAGTGATCCTCTGCACTTAACTAATTTGAATTCTTTTGTTTGTTAAATGTTTGCCTTTTTCATCTAGCTGAAAAAAAATTCCACTAATTATATGGTCCTACAGCAAGCCAGTATGGCCATATGTAAAAGCCTATAAACAGATATATTTTCTCTGCTGAGACCCCAAGACAGGTGGAATATTTATATTTGTTAGCTTTGGTGATGCTGAGGTAATATTTTCTCTCCACAGAGAGAAATAGTTGCGGTTTACGACAGGATTAATTAGTTAGATCCATATGTCCCTCTCTTGCTGCACAAGAGGATGGAGTAGATGTACATTGTTTCTTCTGGTTTTAGTCTTTAATGTTCTTTGTCCTTACACACCTGTGTTTTCAAGCAGTCTTTTTCTTAGGGAGTCCTTTCCTTTCACCCTCCTCCTCTTCTTCCCTTGAAAATCCTGGTCCTGATTTGAACTGTATTTAATGTATGAAAACTTCTTCCCAAGATTTTAGAGACTTATGGCAAAGTTCTGCAGATTGCTGAAGGTATAGCCAAGATTCTTCTAATTATTGCCTAAGATTTCCTCAAAATCCTATGACAACTTTACTTGAGAGCCATTACTTCATTACTGACAGCTTTTGGGGCTTATTAAGGGGTTAATCTAACACCTTGGAAGTCAGTTTAATCTGCTCATTGACCAAGATTTGTATTCTGCTGTATGTGTTGATTTTTGCCTGAATGAGTGGTTATATAACGTAGGTAGTCGGAGGCTCAATCATTCTCCTCTCACATAATAAATTTGTAAGAATATTTTAATATCCAGTGTAAATACTTAGTTGCTATACTTGGTTAAGCGGATTGTGTAAAGTTCATGGCAAAGGTGACTGCAACTGGTAATTCATTCCTGGAATAATTTTATTGGTTTCCTGTCTTTTTCAAGTGAGGTAAAGCAACTCACTCAATTTATGAAGTTAAATGTAAGTGAATCATAGAATCATAGAACAATTAAGATTGGAAATGACCTCTAAGCTCATCAAGTCCAATTGTTAGCCTAGTACTGCTGTGTTCACCACTAAACCATGATCTCAAATGCCACATCCACGCACCTTTTGAACATTTCCAGGGATGTTGATTCTGCCACTTCCTTGAACAGCTCATTCCAATGCCTGACCACTCTTTCAGGAAACAAATTTTTCCTGTTATCTGATCTAGACCTAGGAAGAGATTTTTTACAGAAAGAATGATCAGGCATTGGAATGGGCTGCCTGGGGAGGTGGTGGTTCAACATCCCTGGAGGTTTTCAAGATGAGACTGGATGTGCCACTTAGTGCCATGGTCTAGTAACAGTGGTAGTGTTGGACTCAATGATCTTTGAGGTCTCTTCCAACATGGTTGATTCCATGATTCTAAACCTACCCTGGCATAACTTGAGACCAGAATAGCTGTATTAGATACACTCTGGATGTTTCTGATACACAAAATATTGATTGCCATTTAGGACGGCATCCTGTTGATCCTTAATGTGCATTTGTAGACCTACCTCGGCAGTTTTCAAGAACTGCTTATGAAATAAGCTGTGAGAAAATTCACCATGTAATATGGAGAGAATCTTCCTCAGTAGTGACATTAAGTAATGCTGTGTTCTTAATGTTGTTAAATTGAATTAATTTTCAATAATGTGGCCTTATGCAAATCTTTTTTTTTTTTGAAAGATTCCGAAGTATTGCTAAATCATACTTCAGAAAAGCAGATGGTGTCTTACTGTTATACGATGTAACATGTGAAAAAAGCTTTCTTAATGTGAGAGAATGGGTGGATATGATTGAGGTAAGACCCTTAAGTATGTGCAGCTGAAAAGCTATGTTTCGCTGCATTGTTAATCTTATTATTTACAAAATTTTATTATCTGTTAGCCAGACTGCAGGTTCTTATAGAAGTAAAAGCTACTTAGAAGTCCTAAATGTATCCTGACCTATTCAGTTAGCATTCAACCTGATTCAATCTTTGTGTAAAAGATTGTGGGGTAATCACATTCTTCCCCTTCCCAGTCTTTTGAAATGAACATGAGAGCTCATTTCAGATACTTTCTTGTAGATAGCTTGAGTATTCCTTGGAGTCTTTGTATCGTAAAGCAATATGTTAGATTCTGTAAATTAGCTGTAGTTCAAGTGAAATTTTCAGTATTTCTTGCTGCTAGTACTTCTTGTTTGTTTATTTGAATATGAATTTGCAATTAATGCAAAGGGTATTTCTCTTGTGATGGAGGTGCTTAATATGAGGGAAAGTGGTAAGCAAAATCTCTAGTTCATCTTCCAAAAGCAATTTCTTTTAATGATGGTGTAGAAGTTGGTCACTTTTCCCATACTAATTTTGTCGTATAGCATTTGGATGCAGTAACCAATTCCATTAGGTTAACATAACACATTAAATTCCTCATTGGGAAACAGGGCTTATGAGAATGGAAGCACATCTTTGCAGGCTGATGTTTAAGCTGACTGCTTGCATACTGAGTGGTTCATAAAAATGAACCATTCTTAGCATGGTTTTCATAATTTGTCATTTTTCCAGATAGTACACAGGGCTTTTTTGTGGCAAGAAAATTGGTATGAAATGAAGATGTTACCTCCATATTTGTATTCTGGTAAAGAAATAAAATTATTTTTACAGGATGCAACTCATGAGAATATTCCAATTATGATGGTGGGAAACAAGGCAGATCTCCGTCAAACTGTTACAGAACATGGGCAAAAATGTGTGCCTATAAACTATGGAGAAAAGCTGGCTATGGTAAGGTCCAAGTGTACCTCTTTAGTATAAAATGCTCTTAAGAACTTTAATCTGAAAACCATGTGAGAAACTAGTAAACAAAAGTAATTTCCTGGTCCTTAGTCCAAGTCAAGTAATGAGGATCCATGGATATTTTTCATTAAAGCTGTCCTGTTTTGATCATGTTTGCTGGGTTAAATCACATCTCAGTGTCTACTGAGCTGAACTTCATTACTGGCTAGGATAGTCTTATCAGTCTTTTTTGTGAAAATATGGATGGACTAGGAGGCTGACTTTATTGCTGCCAAAGAGAAGTTCAAATATGAAGCGTACTATGGAAAGTATGAGGCTTTGCACCTCACTTGTGTCTGTCCAGCTTTTGCATGGAATATTTTCATCTTCAAGAGACTATCTTGTGTTCCTGCCACAATAGCAGAAAGCAAAAAGGAGTTATCTGCTAAAAATAAAGCATGGACAAGTTTTTTGCATGTATTTACATGGGGGATAAGAGATCAACCTGTCCTGTATTTTGCAGAAAAGTATGGAGATTCTGAAGAGTCTTGAGTGTCTGAATGCTCGCACAATTGATTGATTAAATTGGGGCAGATGCCATATCTGTTACTTAAGGAATTATATTTTCAGTTAACGTAGAATATCAGATGCTGTAGCTTGAGTTGCTAACAAGCTGGATTCAGTAACCTGTCCTAGCAACTCTTTCCTGTTTTGCAGTCTTGTGAACAAGAAGATCGAGTTTGGACCTTAAGCCTATGATGTGTTTTTATTCAGTTTATTAGTTCAAAATATACTGAATTTCAAAAAGATATAATTAAAAAACTATTCCTGCTTTTTCTCACAGTACTAAAGGGAATATAATGTCGAATGAAGAGCACTAGAAGAAATCCTGTTCATTTAAATGTGTGTCGTCATTCTTTGTGTTATTCAGGAAACCATTTGTAGTGAAATATACGTGTTCACATGGGAACTGCTTCAGATTAGTTGGCTTAATATTTAATTTTTACTCACAGACTTATAATGCACTATTTTGTGAAACAAGTGCTAAAGAAGGATCTAATATTGTGGAAGCAGTTCTTCATCTTGCTCGGTAAGTGGCTAAGTTTCTATTGTCAAATAAACACATCTCAGTATATTTTATAAAAGGGACATTATACATGAATGTACATACAAAGACACACATGTAGTTTTAAAATTGTATCAACATCAAATTAAAAAACCAAACCTTTAAGGATACCATGTTAATTCATTATAGATAAATGCAAGTTGGGATTTATTCTCAGTTTAGTCAAGTAATGTTTTTGCTTGCAAATGTTACAAACTTGTCTCAATAGTTAATATTTAAATACAGCTAAGTTATGGAGCCCACAATTTAAAGACTTGCTTGGTGAATGAATTATGTTTTTAATGGTACATGGATTTACTTGCTGAAATTAATTTCAAATATGCATACTTCTTTATATAATTATTTGTTAATTCTTTCACATATATTAATACATAATCAGTTTTATTACTGACCATTTGAATTACACATATTTTCTTTGATGTCCCTTTCTCTAAATTATTTATAGGATAGAAATTCTGTCTGTATATATTTATCACCCTGGTATTTCTGTGATAATGTGTGAACCAAGCATTACAGTTTCCGAACCAATTTTGGTTACGGTATAGTTTTGAAAGGCTGATGGTCTGTAATGAATCCTCAGCATTTGATTGTTCGGTTTCATACTTGAGCTCAAGACCAGAGTTGCAAACCATGTTCAGGTAATTTTTCAGCAGCCTAATGCAACAATTAAGCGTTTTGACATTTTGTCTGTATTTGACTAGTCATTGCTAACATACTACTGGTTAACCTGCCTTTGAACACAAAACACTGACTTTCTAGAGAAGATTGTTGCATATTCACATAGGAATTTCAGGAGCACCTCTTATTTCCAGGAAAATGCATCTGCCTGAGATGCAGCAAGAGTGTAAGCATTTATTTGTCTGTCATTGTTAATGTGAAGTTAATTGCTGATTTGTTGAATGACTAATTTCCAGGAACCTGGCCATGAATGCAGCAGTCCATTATGAAATTTGAATACATACATGGCACAGTTACATAACATTTATCATAGTTGGAAAATGATTTCTAATGTTTAAACTTGATAACTTTGTTTAACTGTTTCAAGGACAAAAAAAACATTTTGGCACTTGGATCGTTTCTTTTCAGACTTTCTCAACAAGGTTCATTGATCCTTAGAAGGTCTAGACAGTATTCAGAACCTTGGTCTAGATTGGCTGGCTGCAATTTCTTTACTCAAGTAATAGTAATTTGTATTCTTTGAAAGAAGTGTTTAATTTTGAAATAAAAATTTCTAAATGAAGATCTCATAGCCATGATGTTGAATTATAGTGTTCTTAGAGGAACTTCATGAATGTATTCTACGAATATGAGAAGGACATACCTAATTTTTTTATATATATGTATATGTAAAACCAACACATTTTAGAGCTGGCTTTTGACATTCTAGAGGGCTCACATTAAGGATACAGATCAGTAATCACTCATATGCCTGCAACCTTTAAGTCTGCAATTATAAAAAACATCCAACACTGCGTTTTTTTCCCTGAGAGTATATTTGTACTTGAAAATGAAGTTACTTAGTTTTATACTTTCAGCTATGAGCATACTCTGTCTCTATGGTAAAATACTGAAGCAAATAAATGAAATAAAAATTTTCAAAAGAAAAGGAAAGGCAAAACACAATATTGGGGAGCTATTAGATATTAGAAATTATTACTTTTTTATCACTAACTGTAGTTTGTATAAAAATACAAATATGATTCCCAAATTGGAAACTTATGAGGCACGTTAATTCTGTGCACTAAACTCTATATTTTTACCCAAGCAACAGATGATGGTGAGGTCTGTAAGATACAGTGGGAGAAATGGAACAAGAACCATGAATAAAAATATATTAATTGAGTGGTTTTTCAGTTTGGTCATGTTTGTTTTGGTTTTTTTATAGTGAAGTGCGAAAACGAAGTGATAATCAAGATGACACGAGATCAGTAACCAGCCTGACTGGAACACCTGTCAAAAAATCAGCACTCATAAAAAGCTGTTGCAATGTTTAAGTGACAGATAATTTTCCTGACCTAAATAACTTGTATATTTAAAAAAAACCCCTGAACCAGTAATCAGACCAAAATATTTAAATCATATTTTCTTGTAATTATGGATTTATACATTTGTGTGTTTAGAAATTGCTTATCATGTTAAAAATCCAGACTCTACTTTCTGCTGATTCATATCTGTGCAATTGCATCACCACATACACTCTGGCTTCACTTAATTAATATAATTCAATGAAATGAGCTCAGAATCAGTGCTACAGTAGTTACTGAATGCAATATTGTAATAGATATTATTCTCTTTACCTGTTTTTTTTCTGTATTTCCTCCATTTTTCTTACATACAGAACTTAGTAATATCATATATCCCTCGTAGGTGGTAGCTTCAATTAATTTAATCTCTTTTAGATCATGTCTGCTTATCTGGTGTTTGAGGGCCTTAAGTTTTACGTTGATGAAACATTTCTTAAGAAAATTCCAAATTGTTAAAAGGTTGCCTAGGTCCAGGTAAACCCTAAGTTTAGGGCATGATGCAGAATGATCTCTGTCAGGAGAAGCCACCCACAGATGCATGGGGTTCTGGTGTAATTTCTCAAAAGCTGATGAGCTAGAATGTATTTAACTTTGGGAGTTGGGGTTTGATTCAGAACTGAGAAGCAGACTGTGCATGTGATCCTATGCAGCTCATAAGTGAAACAAACATTGGTATGGACCATTGCCATTCAAAATTCCAGGGAGAATGTAACACCTGTTATGTGTAGGATTACTGAGATAAATTAATAATCCAGTACCTGCCGGTTTGTTTAGCCTAGATCATTATTAGTATTACATACAGAGTGGCACAGGTTGTAATTTTTTCCTTGTTTTCCAAATGTTTTCCATTCAGACACTGAGTGAGGGCTTGTAATAGTACATAGTAGTCTGATTTAATGGCTTTTTAATGCCTTTTTTTAGTTTTAAACCTGCAGGTGAAAGAATCTGTATAGACTGCTCATTAAAAGAAGTCCCTGAAATGAACAGTAAATGCCTACCTTAATGAGAATTCCTTTACCTGATTTTAGGAACACTGTGAGAAACTCACGAGGGGATAGTAGCTTTAGATGTCAGCATCTCTAAAAACTGAGTTATTGCTTGTAATAGTTTCCAAAAGTTCTATGGTGTAGAAAAAATGGTAGGTATTTATACAGTTAATGATCAAGATCCAGTTCTTCTTAGCTTTCACTAATTCTGATCAAAATAAGTTAGGGCCTCTTCAGAGCGGGCAAACTGTTTATCTTCTCTGTGTCTATTAATAAAATGTCTCCAGGCTGAAACTTAGCTCAGTAAATCAACCTTGGATGAAGTTTTATGGACTGATTGGAAACCCATATGACTAGCAGCTGTTACTGAATTTTATCAACACTGTATTTGAACACTTTATAGCCTGCAGTATGTTTGTTACCTGTTACATAAAATATAGAGTTATCAGAAACAGGATTGTTCAGAATTATTTTTTTTAAAAAAAGCTTTGAAGTAGAAAGAGCAGTGTTTTTAGGCATCCTTTCAAACAGTCCTCAGGTAATTACCTGAAAGTTTGTTCTTAAGGCAGAGAAATCTAAAGCCAGAATGAATATGACATTTTATTTCACTGTATACTGGCTCAGCCCTAGAAGAGAAATTATGTTAGGTGTTTTTTGTGAAGTATTAAGAAAATCTTCACACACTACCTTATTCAATGCACTAGACTGCTGGGAGGTAGGATCTTCCCACACAACAGTACAAAAAGTGTCACTGTAGTGCTGAGACTTATCTGCAGAAAGTGGCAGAGAATGAGGGACATTCAGGTGTATCAGGAATATGCCTAGTCACATGCATATTGTTTATTTACTGTTAACTCTGAATTATTTAAGCAAGAAAGTTGCAACTACAATTAGCTTCTCTGAGGAGAAAACCATGTTTAACTGAGTGCATTGGTGAGGGCCTCTATTCTTTGTGTGTAAAACCTCTCTCTCTCTCTCTCTGTGTGTCTCTGAGGGACATTCAGGTGTATCAGGAATATGCCTAGTCACATGCATATTGTTTATTTACTGTTAACTCTGAATTATTTAAGCAAGAAAGTTGCAACTACAATTAGCTTCTCTGAGGAGAAAACCATGTTTAACTGAGTGCATTGGTGAGGGCCTCTATTCTTTGTGTGTAAAACCTCTCTCTCTCTCTCTCTGTGTGTCTCTCTCTCTCTCTCTCTCTCTCTGTTCTGTGATCCCCCCCACCCCCCCCAATGTGAGTGAAGTGGTAGTAGAATCAATTTGGGATGTACTTGCAGATAGTTCTTCCTGTAGCAGTAGGGAGAGGAGAGGGAGGTTGTCTAGTGCTTGATTTCTGGAGCACAAGCTTACAATATACAAGCATTTGTATTTTCTCAGGATAAGAAAGTGATGATTGTAAGCTGTTACTTGTATTCCAAAATATTTCTCCTTCCGTGTTGTTAACTTGTCTTAGGCTGAGGCTCAGTATTCTCTGTGTGTGTCCCTGGACTACAGTGTTTGACCAGCTCTGTAGTATTGGCTTGCAGTAAATGAGGTGTAATATGTTTGCCTAAACCTTGTTAACACACGTGCATGAGAAAAGCATTTTGGTTGGGTACAGAAACTCACATAAGGTTGTTTGCAGGAAGGATTTCTGGAAGTGGTTTTGTCAGTCCTCCCAAGGACCCAAGCAGACATGGACTTTTTGCAGCCCTAGATCAGGATAACTGGGTTTGGCTAGCCAGGCTGTGAAAATCCCCTAAGACAGAGGTATCACCACCATTCTGGGCAACCTTTTCCCCATGCTTGCATTCTGCTTCTGGATAAATATTTCTCTCCACATCCACCTCAGTTTCCCAAGTGGCTACAAATTTGTAGCAGTTTCACCTCATTAAATCATCTCTACTAACAAGAGTTTGACTATAGTCTTGGTGACTCCCCTTTCACTATCCATAGTTTATTAGAACTCTCTTGGCCTTCTCTTCACCAATATAGTTATATCATGAGGTACCTCTTGCAAATGCGACTTCCACATCCCAGAATTAGCAGCATGTGTGCATGTGTAGTAATTGCTATCATATCTAATATTTTTATCACATAGGCAGTGCCATGTGGATGTCTGTGCTGGTAGAAAATCTGGTTGAAGGATGTGAATTCAGAGACCTGCCTTCACATCTGGTTTTTTTTCTCTCTGCAGGATTAGGCCATTGATATTTTGGGTACTTTTTATTTTAGTGACCAAAATCTCTTACGTTATCTAGCCAAGTTATATAAAATTAATCTCTTTTTTTTCGCTCTGTAATTTTTATGTGTCATGTAAAGCAATTTAATTTAAAACAGTGTTGTTTTTTAAATAAGATTCAGGGTTGAAAACTGTTAACAAAGTTTTACCTTGGTCTAATTTTATGATCAATGTCTAAATGACTTCAAAAGCACTACTAAATGGGGATATAACTATTGTTCAGGTGCAGCTGGTTTTAGGAATCCTGTGATGATCAGCTCCATCATGTCTGAGTGTTCAGATATCATGCTGGATTCATGTTAAAGCAAAATAACTTGGAAAAAATATTTAAATTTAGAAATTAAAGCATGTATTTATACATGGAAATAATGAATAAATAATTCTTTTTGTGTTATTTTGCTTTAAAAGGTTACCTTGCCTGCAACCTAAAAGGTAAAATGGCAAATATCACCTTTAGGCTTTGACATGATTCTGCTATTGCCCTTTGAATGTTTTTATGGTTTTGTTTAGTACATAGGAACTATTCATTTAATCCCTCAAAGTTATTTTTTTAGTCGTTGAATGCGTTCCCCTAATACATGTATTTATTTGAAAAGGAAAGATCTTTCATGTTTTTCCTCATGATCTGTAAATAAATTATTTTTATTCAGTTGGCATGGAATCGTTATTTTAACCTATATTTTTTGATTCTTTTAATTGTAATGCAGTACACATTTCTGAGGCAATAATTTCTGTGAGATGCTCTGAAAATGAAAAATATGATGCAAGAACGTAAGTTCTTGTAACCATTTTGTGCCTGTTTAGCATATATTAGTGGCTTTATAGGACAAGTTGCAGCTCCTTTTAATTGTTCTTAGAAGTACAGTTATGGCCTAGCATGGTTTAAATATTTTTGTGTGTAACTACTTTAGTATTGACTACAAAATCCTTTATTAGTTTAGGGTGGAAAACATGGTTTTAAACCTGTATAGCCTGGTGAAATGTATTTCAAGGAAAACATCTATGGGCCAGTCCCGCAAAGAGCATCACGTAGATGTACAGCTATGCAGATCCCAAAATGAAGTAATAGGTTATGTGCTTATGTTGGCAGTCCATATATAGATCCTTTGAAAGAGATTTTCTTCTTTTTCCAAAATCTGCTGCTCTACAGCAATGCTAGGTGATATTCTAGGGAAAGGTACTGCAGTCAAGGATGCCTAATTCATAAACCAAATTGAGAAGGCACTTTATTATATTAAAAATAAATGCATTTCTAGGATGTTTCTGACTCTATTAGATAATTATAAAAATGGACCAATATCTCATGTGCAGTTCAAATGCCCTTTACCACTACCTCTGCCAGGCTTGATATGGTATGTAATACTATTCCTCTGACCCTGTCTGGGCTTACTTATGGATTAGAGGAGCTTTCTATGGCACCAATAATTTTATTATTTCTCTTCCACTGTATTACTAACAGTCCTAATCCTTTTTTTATTGGTATCCTTAGGACTGGTCATATCAATATGGATCATTATTCATTTTTTTAAACTCTTGTTTTTTGAGAAAACTTACTGTATAAGAAAATTTGACTCAGATACATGAAACATATTTGCAAATGTGTTACTGAGTTTATACAAAGAAGTTCTTTTTCTACAATTTCTGCTCCTTGAGTTATGGCTTTAGGTGGCTGGACTAATGGGTAATTAGTCATTAAGTGGCTGAGTAACAAATAAAACAAACCCATGGAGGTTTCCCACTGAATATGAAGTAATGCAAAACAAAAGTGTATTTTCATACGAGTATGAGGAAGAAATTGTGCCTATTGCATGTTCATCTTTTAATAAAACCCTGTATATTATATAAATAGAGTTCTAAATAGTGAAAAGTTTTTTGAAATTTTCTACTGTTTACATGTAAAACTGTGGTGTTCATGAAGTTCATTCCTCCTTAAAACTACAGATCACTGCATTTACTATAATTTTGTATATATTTGTTTAAAAACTACACCTTTCCTTTATTACAAATTGCTGTATAATAAAATATGCTTCAATAGCCATTTTTCTTCAGTGTATTTTCTTTTTGTCAATATTTATGAGCAACAGTCCAGCATGGCATGTATGACCTGTCAGCTTAATGTTGTTATGGTTCAGCAATTCCTGCAGCCTACTTCATGCAGCAGTGATGCAACAACTAGTATCTGGCTGCTTCCGAATTTTTAGCCTCAATGAACAGTCATCAGCTTATATATGAGCTGAGAGATGTCCCTCACTGTCAGTCTCAAGTAAGTCGTGAAATTATGCTGCTGTAGCTATTTACAGAGATGCTTTAGCTACTCTCTCTTTAAGCACTAATATGTGATATTGGTAATGTAAGAAAGAAAAGAAAAAAAGTAGCAAAAAAATCCAGCCTGTTCAAATATGCTTTATATAGGACTCTAGACCTCAAATAAAAAATACTTTAGCGTTCATGTGTCAAAGAAAAAAAATGCCCTAAAACACAAATTAAAACCTGCGTCAGGTAAAATCAGCCAATATAAATGTTATGATAGAATCACAGAATCATACAGGTTGGAAAAGACCTCCAAGATCACAGAGTCCATCTGTCAACCTATCAGTTTCAGGTCCACCACTAAACCATGTTCCTAAGTGCCACATCTATAGATTTTTAAAATACCTCCAAGGATGATGACTCAAAAACATCCCTGAGTAGCCTGCTCCAGTGCTTGACCAACTTTTGTTGAAAAATATTTTCCTAATGTACAATCCAAATCTCTCCTGGTGCAAGCTGAAGTCATTTTGTCTCATCCTGTCACTTGTGACTTGGGAGAAGGAGCCAACCCCCACCTAGTTATACCTTCCTTTCAGATAGTAGTGGAGAACAACAAGGTCTCCCCTGAGCCTCTTCTCCAGGCTAAACACCCCCAGCTCCCTCAGCCACTCTTCAAAAGATTTGTGCTCTAGACCCTTCACCAGTTTCATTGCCCTTCTCTGGACATGCTGCGGCACCTCCATGTCTTTCTCATTGTGTGGGCCCCAGAACTGAACAGTCTTCAAGGTGTGGCTTTGTCAGGGCCAAGTACAAGGAGACAATCTATGCCCTAGTCCTGCTGGCTATACTATGTCTGATGAAAACCAGGATGCCATTGGTGTTCTTAGGCACCTGGGCACACTGCTGGTTCATGTTCAGACACTGTCAGCAAGCACTCCCAGGACCTTTTCTACCAGGCAGCTTTCTAGCCTCTCTTCCCCAAGCCTGTAGTGCTGCATGGGGTTGTTGTGACCCAATGTTAGGACCTGGCACTTTGCCTCATTGAACCTCATACAATGGCCTTGGCCAATTGATGCAGTCTGTCCAATTTCCCCTGTAGAGCCTTCCTGCCCTTCAGCAGACCAACACTCCTGTCTGACTTGGTATTGTCTGCTAAGTGACTGATGGTGCACTCGATCCCCTTGTCCATATCATTGATAAAGATATTAAACAGGACTGGCCCCAATACTGATCCCTTTTGACTGGTCGCCAACTGGATGTAATTCCATTCACCACTACTCTTGGAGCCCAGTGAATAGAAATTTAGAAAGACTTTGTTTTCTAGTATCTTCTTGCAGATATATTCTTATTAAGTACAATACTCAAAATACTGAGTGTATTCCATTTTATAAAAAGCAAGGAAGTTGAGAACTACCTAAAAGAGGTATCATAGATTTCTAAGTTATTCCTTGACTTTAGAGACAGAACCGCTGTGGTCATACTTCTAGGCTTTAGAGCAACTGCTGCTTTCATGAGTGCTACCAGAGTCTGTCCTTGCAAAGTTTTGACACCTTAGGCTCCTTGATAACATGAGTTTAGAGAGTATCTTTCTAGATTCTAAGCTTGGAGTTAAGCTTTGATCTTCTCCTTGGCTGTTCACAGGGAATTTTAGATTTGCTTGAGTTGGTTTTTATAGCTGCTCTGAAGTCCCAAAAGGTATGTTCTAATACAAATCAACTTCCAATTTATTTGGAGTTAGAGCAACAGAGAAAAGTGTGGCTCAGGACAGTGAGCAAAGTGTGAGAGAAAGTACTATTCTTCTGAGCTCACATGTGGCCTTCACTAGTGATTGGAACTGAAACATGAATGTGTACTCTTTTCTGACACAGAGTAATATGTCCTGGAAGGATGGGGTGAGGGGGAGGAGTGTGTCACTACCAAAATGCTCTTTTCAAAGCCTGATTTCCCTTCTTTTAGAACACAAAGATAGTAAGTAATACATCAAATTTACTTTTCATGTTAGTTTTCCTCTAGGTATTTTCTCCTCTTATTTCTGTAACCTATTCTTCACTGGCCACAAAAGTAGTAAGAATTAAAATGTAGTTTTGTTTTCTTTATATTTTGAAGAAATTAGAAATTATTCTTGGAACTGACACATTCAGCCATATTTAACATTTCATGCTGTCAGCACAGAATCAGAAACAATCTTTAAAGTCCTACAATAAGGGGCTATATCTTCTTACTGATATTGTAGTCAATGGGAAATTCTAGTTCATAAGATAGTTTTGTAATCCAAGGAAAATTAGTTGTGCAGCAATGATAGTTGGTCTCACTGCAACTAAAAACACTCTCCTGGTAGATTTTGATTTACACTTTTCTGTTACTTTCTGCAAATAATCACTGATTTGACAAGAGCTTGCTATTTTCATTTTGAAAAAGGTCTTTAAAAAAGTCTTCTGTAACAATAGAAAACAAATCGAAGACAGAATCAATGATGGAATCCTTGATAGAATGGAGAAAATACTGTTCGTAAGTTGCTTATTTTATTCTGCTTCCTAGCTCCAACTAAGAACTTCCATGAGGAAAAAAATTTGAAGTGTTTGCACTAGAATAAAGATCAATTAAAACATTTAAGATACAAGAGGCCAAGAATCCTATATATAGTACATAATACTGACTGCCTCATGTTTATTTGTTGTTGGGGTTTTTTTCTGAACTTAGCTTTCCACTTTAGTCTGTATCCATTTCTGTAGGGCATTTCCTTTGTGTAGTTCTTAGGAAATTGTTCTTTGCAGTAAATTTATAAGAAAAATTCCCTTTATCAACTAAATAAGTCTAATGCCTGAGATTTAAATTGATTAAAAAAAACAAGTGCACTTAACCTCTGTATTCTGAATGGATACACATTCTAAGAGAAAATAAGGGAGCAAATTAACTGTGTGAAAGATGTCAAACTGAAACCAGACCTGTGAGAGCAGAGCAGGCTGTATTTAAACTATGTGTGTAATTGATGTAAATAAAAATAGAAGTTACCAATTCAGTTAAATGTTTTAGATTAATTTCAACCCCAAATTGTGAATTAGAGTAACACTTTGTGAAGTAGGTGGTATTTTTAAAATATTTCTGCTAGTCTTTACACTAAACTGAAGACATTTTTTTGGCACTATCAGAGCTGTAACTTTAAACTTGCCTGCATGTGAGTTGTGGGCCACAAACATCATAAATGAATGTCCTGGTTTTAGCCAGGATGGGGTTAATTTTCTCAGTAGCTAGTGTAGTGCAGTGTTTTGAATTCAGAAGTGATA
>NW_008649852.1:0-3221 GCF_000695815.1 Acanthisitta chloris
TTCCGGCAGGTTAATGTCTGGACGTGGGGATGTTAAAGACCTCATCCAGCATCGATGAGCCTGTGATTCTAAGCGGAGAAGCAGCAGAGAACCAGAGGCCGGTGCACCAGTGGTGGCATGAGGTCATAGCACAGCTTTGCAGTGCTTGCAGGGTGTTTCCCCCACTGCATGATGATGTGTTTGACGTTTTGTAGCTGTAGCACTGGAGCTCAGATAGCCCAGGGTAACGGGCAGTAGCTCCAGGAGCTGCTGTTGAATTGCAGCTTCCACTGAACTCATGCCAAGGAGAGCACCCATGAGGATGGAGCCCAAGATGTGTCACGGACTGTCACTCACTCCACGTGGTTGCCTCCGGGGGAGCATGCTCCTGCTCCTCTCACACTGCCTTTGAATGATGTGACAGAACTGTTCCGTGGTTGGTTTACCAATCATTTTCCATACTGCTTTGCAGTGTGCCTCACTACACCTGAAAATACCATAAAAGATACTTGTTTCTTGTATTCTGTGGCATAATCTGGTAACAAATTATGTAATGATGTGGTCCAAAGAAATGACTGTTTCAGTAAATCTGGTGATGCATATAAACACTGAACACTGCTGCTTTCTACCCTGACTGTGTATTGCCAAATCGAAGTTAACAGGAGTCGCAATAACCTTTGGGAAGAAAAGTTCTGAAGGAGTGGTGCACTGAAATGTGATGACTATGCTCTCTGCACGCCTCAGGTGCATTAGTAAATTTCCATACTCAGGCTTAGAGAGTTTCCTCACTTGCTTCACTGCACCCTCAGCACAGACAAGATTATTGCCAACAATTTATGGTGTACGACTCCAGATTATGCTACGACCCAGTAACATAGTTCTAGGCTGAGATGTTTGGTTTATTCTGTTTTGTTCAGTTTTTCTTCCTTTCTGCTTTTGTTTCACTTAACCTGTGTTATCACTCTTGACGAGGAGAAAAACATACCTCCAGATTAGGTTCCCAAAAGTAGGTTTTACATTATAAACTGCTATGAAAAATTCCAATGTAAATATTCCTTAAAAATAGAATAGCATAATTAGCTCAGCAAAAATTCTTGCAAAAATAAAAAACAAAAATCAAATGTAACTCCCCAAAAATGTGATAGAATGTAAAATGTCATATAATCTGTTAAGGTAGTATTAATAATAGATACAAGGTAACATGGTTTTAAATAAAGACATGGTCAGAGACTGAGTGTAGGTCTCTATTTCTTCTTTCAAATTCTAATGTAGGTCTTGAAGTTTTATAGAGAAGTCAATCAAAGAATCCAGTATGGATTTTCATTCTTTATTTTGATTTCATGTATAATATCATCAGTGCTAATGTCTTGGGGGCCACCACTCCTGAAAGACTCACCTAAGCAGCTTTATGCAGGGGCACTTGCTTTCCAGCAACACATTTTGCTGCATATCAGTTTGACTGTGCCTACATTACTGAACTGGAGTACTGATCTGGAGCACAATTTGAGAGAATAGGAGCTACGCATCTTTTATTTATTTTGGCTTTATGCTTACTTGAGGATTGGAACTGTAAAAGAATTTAATCCTTCTCTTAATGGTCTTTCCCCCTTCATTCTTTGACACCCCACAGTTAAAAAAAAAACCTGACTGTGCTGATGTTCGTGACAGTCATACTTCACAGGTCAAAACAATTTTAATATTTTGTCAGTTTAAAACTCAGAAGTAATATTCTGCTTTCAGAATATTACAGAAAGTGCTGATGTTTGTAATACTGACAGCCCTTCTATCATCTGTTCTGAGCACAGCATTGAGGAGGGCACTGTGTGATATGAATTAAGCTGGTAGTATACTGCATACATGTCTTGACACCAGTGTCAAATACATCAACAAATAACAGCCCTTTATTGCTGTGTTAGTCTGGAATGACCAATTCAAGATAATTGGAATTAATTTCCAAACAAATTATTCAGCATAAATACAGTTTGACTTTATGTAATGAAGGCTGATGCTTAACCTTGTATCTTGCAATCCAAGCTTGTTCATTTTGCCCATTCAACGCAGAGGAAAATCCCTTGTTCACTGAGCATAAATTATACTTGTACCTTCATTTCAAGAAGAAAAAGTAAAAAAATCCTCATCTGCAGGGACTATGGGCCTGGTTTGTTTCCTATCTTTGTAGCAAAACCAAGTTAAGCGATAGCAGGTTAACGTTTTGCTTAACAGATAAATACAAATACAGATATTTTATACATTAAGGCCACCATCAGCTATTTTTGGGTAAGAGAACTAGAATCATAGAATCAACCGGATTGAAAGAGACCGCAAAGATCATCGAGTCCAACTCTACGATGGTTACTAGACCATGGCACTAAGTGCCACATCCAGTCTTGTCTTGAAAACCTCCAGGGATAGTGAAGCCACCACCTCCCCGGGCAGCCCATTCCAATGCCTGATCACTCTCTCCATAAAAAATCTCTTCCTAATATCCAACCTAAACCTCCCCTGGCAGAGCTTGAGTCTGTGCCCTCTTGTCCTACTGCTGGTTGCCTGGGAGAAGAGACCAATTCCCACCTGACTGCAACCTCCTGTCAGGGAGTTGTAGAGGGTGATAAGGTCTCCCCTGAGCCTCCTCTTCTCCAGGCTAAACAACCCCAGCTCACTCAAACTAGAACACTGTCTTCAGAAAAGCATTTAGTTTTGATTAAAAATAAACAGTGTTGAAGCATCCAACAAATAATCTGTGGCAAATTGTTCCCATGGTCACCTTTCTCATTCAAATGTAGCTTATTTGTGGTACTAATTTCTTAGCTTCGGTTTTTCCACCCATTGAATCTTCTTATATCATTGACTGATAAGCTGAAAATCTCTTTGTTACAATATTGCTGGTCCAGTGTAGATATTAATACATTCATCTTCAAGCTTGGGCTTTATAAGTTGTTATTTTTCCAGTCCCTTCATCCTCATACTAATCATTCTGACGATTTCCAGTTTTCTGGTAGCTTTTCTGCATTGCTAAACCAAAAGGAGAAGTAGTATTCCAGTGCTTACACCACTGCCAAATCAAAGCTAAAATAATTGCTTACCCTGCAGGGAGGCAGAGCTGTTTGTTTCCTCTAACATAAGCATGCTGCCACAGCTTTTGAAGTGACAGTTCTGTCCAGCTGCCTAGGGAATCTGTTTCTGTCACTGAAGCATGTTCCAGCCATCCACTCAGGGTCCCATAGCTTCTCTGACAGACCAGC
>NW_008649852.1:3288-8289 GCF_000695815.1 Acanthisitta chloris
AGTTTCCAGTTTTCTATTGTGTCAGCCTTTCCTAGTGACACCTGTGGACTTGGTAAAATCTTGCTTCCCTGCACTGAAGGTGGTGTTGGACCCCTGAGCATCTGAGCCTTCCTGCTACAATGGAGCTAGATCTTCACTCCTCCCTCCAGCATAGATCTATCATCTCTTTGGTCATATACCCATCAGTCATCTCACTCCTATAGGCACAGTGTTGTAACTGGAAGCTCATATTGAATAAATTTTCTACCCCATCTTCAAGGTGGACTTTTTGGTGGTTACTACAAACAGTCCAGTCCCCATCCCTTAACTGTGGCCAGCCACTCATTCTGTGTACTGCAGCCTTGAAAATCTCTGCCTTGCAAACCTGGTAAGCATTGAGTATTGCTCTGAGTAAACAGGTGTTCTTCCTCATTACCTGTTGCTATCCTAGTCTTAAAAATTAAATCAGGAAGAATGTTTTAAGACCTCAGGCCAAGAATCCACCCTTACAAAATTACAGGGCAGCCTTGTGTAGCCTGCATTCAGTTCAGATTTAAGCAGCTGTTCACTCTGAGAATTCTTCTGTACAGGCTTACTTTGTGCTGTCAAGGAAGTTTGCATTTCTTCTTCTTGGACTTTATTGCCTTACTTTATCATAACCATGCATCATCCACTATGCATCATCTAGCTGTGTATTGCATTGTGTATGGTTGTCTAGTTTAAGAAACTAGCACAGGGGGTCTAATGAGATGTCTGTGCTCTCCGCTGAATCCTTGTAAAAATCCTTCCCACATGTCAAACAGAAGACATTTAGGACTCATTTAGCCAAACACATCCATCTATTTCCTAAGCTACAAGGACAGAATATGCCTCATTGTCACTCCAGACACACCAAATAATTGGGCATTTACACCATCATCCTGTAATTAACGCAGAATTGACTAGACCCTGGTCAGAATGGGAAGTGGAAGAACCACCCACAGATGCTAGATTGATAGGGGACAGAGAGATTGTTTGCATCAGCACTGTACTTAACCATTTTGTTTTGATAAGCTTAAGCAGTGCTCTTCCCTTTTCCCTATTTAGCAGTACTCATTTTCTGTCCTGCCTCTCCTTCTCACCCTGTTATTTTGTAATGGGAGCTATAATCACAGCCGATAATTATGCAGAGAAAATGAACTGATTATTGCTTGTTGAAAAAAGAAACAAACCACCTTTCTTCAGACAACAAACAACCTCTCTTCCCAGTCAATTCAAGCTGTATGTCACCCCCTTTCCTGTGGGTACTCTGCTTCCCTTTCCATGCAGGCTCAGCATTACAGGGATCGATGTTACCCTGGAGAGAGAGGACAGGGGTAATCAGGACACCTTACTGTGATTTCAGGAAAGAAGGCTTTTTCTTCATTTGCTACCAGCCTGAAAAGGTTCAGTCAGTCTTAAACTAATAAGAATTTGTTAAACTGATAATAGGATAACCAGAACCCAGCCCAAATAGAAGCCATTTATTCTTCCTTAATCTGTTAAATATCTCACCTTTTTACAGTCTCACATCTTTTGCAAACCCTAATCACTCAGTCGCTTGATTGCTAACTCTTTCTGCTTTCTAGCCCCTCGGATATCTGCCAGCTATCACTGCCAGCTATCCTATCTCACCAAAACTCAAAGAAATCACCTCCTTCGTCAACCTAACTTTATGCAACTGAATCACCACCCTGGTTTTCATCTGATCACATCCTTTTTTTCCTTCAAGACCTCAAATCTCTCCACACTCACCTACATTTCCTACCCAGGTTGGTTTAGCATCCCATGGCAGCTATTTTGGCAGTAACATCAGCCTGTTTCTTGCTTACACAAGTTTCCCAATCTTTTCCAGTGCTCTCTCTCCTGCACACAGTCCTCAGACAATTCATGTTCAGGCTACCTGTATTACATCACCCATCATTTAGCACCACAAACCAAAGATAAAGTCATTTTGATTCAGTCATTTTGATAAACATTCTTAGTTGACAAATCATGTGACCTGAAAATGTTTTATCTCGGCTTACTATCTGTTTATTCATGCTGTCACAACACTTTGGTCAGTAGAAAAAAAGGAGGATGTATATAATGAGAGCTGGTAGTTCCAGGTGGAGGGACAAAGCGTGACTGCTGAGTGCAGGAGGATGGTTTCATGAGCTTGTTGTTCTTCCATCTGAGTACAGCTGACTGCAAGGAGGCTTTGTCAGGCTCTCTGTGTCTTTATGCCAGGATGGCTTTTTACATTTGTGCAGTTTATCTAAATAAGAACTACACCTCAGAAACTTGCTTTCCTATTTTATGTATACTACAATAATAATTAACAGGCAATAAGTAGATACATTTTACCTTCTTCAAAAACAGGCCTGTTCCAATTGAGAAATTAGTGAAGAAATTCTGTGGAGGTGAAAGGGGTGAAATAATTTGGAAATCAATGGAGATTTAATCATTTGCAGCAGCAGCAAACACAGTCATTAATTTCAGTTTTGAGAATATTGAGAAAAAGACATTGCAAAAACACACATATAGCTTGCCTCTGTTTAAACCATCTCTATTTTTGTTCTACAAGTCCAATAGTAAATGCCAAGACACACTAAACCCTGAATGGTTAAATATTTCTTTATGATTTGATCAGACAGAATTTAAGCTTAATCTCTTCTTAATCATGAATCACTGTTATTATCTGTAGTACAGATGTTCCAGGCAGATTCTCATTTCACTTCACACCAAATATTTCATGTACCAGTCTACCTACAAACATATTTTGTGCTTACTCAAGCCTTGAAAGTGGAAGCTAACCTTGGACTTAGTAAAATCTGAGTTGATTAACTAGATATGAGCAGAAGTGACTCTTCTTGCCACAGTGAATAAAATTTTTTTCTCTAATGTAGGAATGAAAACCTGAAAGCTCTCCTAAGAGTTTTCTAAAATGCTTGAATGTAGAATAAGAAATAATGTAAGTAGTATTTGTAGAAGTACAGTCTACATTTTTTTTTTTATTTCTTAAGTAGAAATAAGAGAGACTTACATTTCCTTTTGAAATTTAAAATGTGGAGAAAAACAATAGATGACTAGGGCAAAGTATTGCACAAAGCTGCAGGCATAGCAAAAAGATTCCATACGTTGACAGAAAATTGTCAAAATATTTTAGCCTGATCAGATGAGCAATAGCTGCTACGGTACTGATTCACAGAAGTAGTTCTGGATAACCCAAACTGAACGGTTTTGGATTTCAGCAAAGCTTTCGATATAGTCTCTCACAGTATCTTCTGGATGAGATGTCCAGCACACAGTTAGATAAACACATGATGTGATGGGTGAGCAGCTGGCTCACAGGTCAGGCACAAAGGTTGATAGTGAATGGGATTACATCAGCCTGGTGACCAGGCACTAGTGGGTTCCACAGGGCTCCACCTTAGGCCCAGCGCTGGGCAACCACCAGTCATATGAAGTTTAAAAACAGCAAGTGCCAGAATCTGCACCTGGGACAGGGCAACCCTGGATGTTGCACATGTACAGACTGGGGAAGGAGATGCTAGAAAGTAGTGGTGCAGAAAGGGACTTGTGGATCATGGTCAATGGCAACATTTAATATGAGTCAACAGTGTTTCCTGTCAGTCAGGAGGGCCAACCATGTCCTGGGGTGCATCAGACACAGCATCACCATTTGGCCAAGGGAAGTGAGTGTCCTGCTCTACTCTGCACTGATGCAGCCTCACCTTGAATACTGTGTGCAGTTTTGGGCACCACAACATAAGAAAGATATTAAGCTGTTAAGGACCATTCAAAGGAGGGCAACAAAGATGGGGAAGGGCCTTGAGGGGAAGCCATAAGAGGAGCACCTAGGGTCACTTGGTCTGTTCAGCCTGAAGGAGACTGAGGGGAACCACCTCTTCCCAGCTGAGGAGTAATGCATCCTAACAATGAGGAATTCAGCAAAAACACCAGGCGGCTTTCATGGATAAACCATGGGTACTGAGGGAAAGGGCAGAGGAAGTGCTTAGCCACTATTTGTCATATTTGAGAAGTCATTGAAATCTGGTGAAGTTCTCACTGACTGGCAAACGGAAAGCACAGTCCCTGTTTTTAAAAAGGGACATAAGGAAGACCCAGGGAACTATTAGTCTTATACCCATGCCTGGCAAGATCATGGGTCAGATTCTGCTGGAAATTATGCTAAGGCACGTGGAAAATAAGGAGGGGATTGGTGTCGGTCATCATGGATTCACTAAGGGCAGATCATGGCTTAAAATTTTGCTACCCTTCTATGATGGGGTTACAGCAGTGGTGGATATGGGAAGAATGACTGGTGTCATCAGCCTGGACAAGTGCAAAGCATTTGACAGTGTGCTGCATGACATCCTTGTCTCTAAACTGGAAAGACATCCACTCAGTGGATAAGGCTGGATGGTCACACCCAAAGAGTTGTGGTCAACAGCTCGATGTCCAAGTGAAGAACAGTGATGAGTCACATTTCTCTGGGGTTGCTATTGGAACGGACACTGTTTAACATCTGTGTTGATGACATAGACAGAGGCATTGAATACACCCTCAGCAAGTTTGCCGATTACATGTTGGAGGGCAGGAATTCTATCCAGATGTACCTTGACAGGCTTGAGAGGTGGGCCTGTGTGAACCTGGTGAAGTTCAACAAGTCCAAATGCAAGGAACTGCACCTCGTTTGGGGAAACCCCAAACATGGATACAGGTTGGGCAAAGAATGGATTGAGAACAGCCCTGAGGACAAGGATTTAGGGGTGTCAATTGATTCAAAGCTCAATGTGAGCTAGCTGTGAACATTCACTGCCCAGAAAGTCAAGCCTGTCATGGGCTGTACCACAACCAGCATGGCCAGCAGGCCAAGGAGGGGATTCTTACCATTCATACACCACTCTTGAGAGACCCCACCTACATCCAGCTCTGGGGCCCCCAGTATAAGGACATGGACCAGTTAGAGCTAGTCCAGAGAAGGGCGATGGTGATGATCAGAGGGCTGGAGCATCTCTA
>NW_008649853.1:0-227 GCF_000695815.1 Acanthisitta chloris
TGGGCTGTGGTGGGTGGCAGCACCAGCTTTGCGGGAACAGGACCTTTACCAAGGGGCTGGGGGCTGTGTCTCCTCTCCGCAGGCACTGAAGCTGCCACATGTGAAGTACATTGAAGAGGATGCTTACATCTTTGCCCAGAGCATTCCCTGGAACCTAGGCAGGATTTTGCCATCAAAGCCCAGCTCAGGCACCTACAGTCCTCCCAGTAAGAACTGCAGGGTGGGGG
>NW_008649853.1:398-1039 GCF_000695815.1 Acanthisitta chloris
ACCCCATCCCCTCTCCTAATCTTGGGGGGATGGGGATATCCTCCTGCCCCATGCTGCTGTGGGTCTGGAGCTGCATTTTGGGAGCATCCCAGGTGGCCTGTGCTGACTGTGGCGGCGGTTGCCTTTCTCTCCCTGGCTGCATCCCTGGCAGATAAAGGTGACCTGGTGGAAATTTATCTGCTGGACACCAGTGTGCAGAGCACCCATCGGGAGATCGAGGGCAGGGTGCTTGTGACTGGCTTCGAGAGCGTCCCTGATGAGGATGGCACCCACTTCCACAGGCAGGGGAGCCCTGAGGTGCCACGTGCTGCATCATGGCAAGAGCATCCTCTTGTATCCACCAAACCCTGGCCAAGCTTGTGGGACTTCCCAGCACGAGGGAGACACTTGGCTTGGGGTGAAATGCTGGGCAAGACATGCAGTAGCAGAAGCTGTGGTCCTGGGGGATGTTGGGACCCTCAACATGGTCTATTTGGAGCTGTGGCTGAGTGGGCCCGGGCTCCTTTCTGGGGAAAGTGGTCTGGAGGGGCATGGGTGCATGTCAGGTGTCATTGCAAGGGAAAACTGAGGCAGGGTGGGGTGGGTGGGACACTGTGGGGTTGCAAACCTGCTTTGATGCAATGGGCTGGGGCATGAAACCA